>NC_051179.1:163871250-163906719 GCF_013339695.2 Rhipicephalus sanguineus
TTTCGTGCGTGTGTCGTTTGTGCGTGTATACAGGGTGTTTCAAGAATGTGTCCAACCTTCTTAAAAAAATCAGAAAATGCGATATTTGCTCGGGGCTTTCAGAATTGCTTTTTCTGTAGCGGCGCAAATCTTAAGGTAGTTAAGGACATCATTTAGGACAGTAATTAAGAAAGTTACATTAATTAACTTTTTAATTAGTGGAGTTAGGTGACTGTGTCAAATGGGAGAATTGAAGTTCTTCATGCGAGGAACCCATCCGAGCTTGAGGTTTCGAAGAAGCGTCCTCTAGTAATTGTTGTCGCATAATGAAATTCAACCAATGCAATGACTTTCAACAGCGAAACCATCGAATTCGGTTGAATTTCATTACTTCGTAATTATTACTAGAGGCCCATTTTTCGAAATATCAATGTTGGGATGGGTTTCTGACACGAAGAAATTCAATTTCCCAATTTGACACAGTCACCTAACTCCACTAATTAAGAAGTTAATGAATTTAACGTTCTTAATTACTGTGTCAAGTGATGTCTCTAACCAATAAGATCTAGCGCTACAGAAAAAGTCATTCACTCATTTTCGACGTCTCAGATGAATATGGCAGTTGCGTTCTTCCATGTTTCTGTTTAAGTTTCGCCATTGAATTTGGTTGAATTTCATTACTTCGTAACTATTACTAGATGCCACTTTTTCGAAATCTCAATGTTGGGTTGGTTTCTGGCATGAACTTCAATTCTCCCATTTGACACAACCACTTAACTTCACTAATTAAAAACTTGATTAATTTACATTTTTAATTACAGTCTCAAATAATTTCTTTAACAGCCTAAGATCCCTGCCACTACAGAAAAACCATTCTGAAGGCAGCAATCAATATCTCATTTCCTGATTTTTCGACAAGGTTGGACACATTTTCTTGAAACACCTGTAACGCCCCTGAATACAGGAAAACAAAGTTCAAATACAAGCGTTATGTTCCGTGGTTATAAAAGCATATATAATGCGGTGAGCGTTTACTAAGAAAAAATAACTAAGGCAGTACACAGCAAATGAAACAAATTTTTGCTAGCCTTGGTTAGCTACGTTATTGCGGAAACAAGCGTTGTCTTGTCGATGCCGGCAGACGGACCCGGAAGGTGGTTCCAGTCGACTGATGTGCGAGGAATGTGAACTGTGAACAAAAATTTAGCTGAAATGAGGTACGCCTACTTTGTGAGAATGATCTAGCCTGGGCAGATGAGGATGGGAGAGAGATGATTTCATCGCGTAGATTTGGGAAATGGTAAAACATTTTATGAAACAAAACACACCGGAAACTTTGCGACGAGATGCTAGATTTGATAAATTAAGCATGTTTCACGGTAGTAACACTGCGGTACGATTGTAGCTAGTTAGAAGAAACGGGCTGCATTGTTTTGAGTGAGTTCAAGCGCATTGATTAGGTTAGCAGAACAGGGGTCCCAAATGGCTGATGCATATTCTAGTTTACTACGAACAAGCGTTGTATAAGAGATTGAGGGTTCTCCTTGCCGTTACAGCAGTTCATGTTATTCAGGGTTTGCACCGTGCTCTTTTTGTCCCTCTATTATAAGGTGCATGACTTCGTAACAAATGTTGTACCTTTAGAAGGTGGCCATTCGACTACGAGGGTAAAACGGGTAGAGGTGGACGAAGCCATTTCGTATCTATTTTCAGGATTCCTTCCAATTTGGTCATACAGGCGCGACTAAGCTTCTCGACGCTTACTCATTGATGCATATGGCTCGAGTGAAGGGGACATTACTCGGCAGGGAATTCGCCATTGTCGTTTTTCAAGCCAGATATTTTCGTCAAACGAAATTACTTTGCCCCATGCCTTGTTTAATGGACCTGTGCTATTCCTGCAACTCCAACGCTATTGCGGCAGTATCATGTAGCTCTCGCGCTATATAGCGCAAGGGCCTCCAACACGCGGCCCGCACATAACTGCCTTCGTCCCATTTTCTAACTTTTCATTATAAGTACGTTCTTGAGATACACAGACATGACAGGCCTAAAACATTTTTTTTCTTGTGAGGCACCCCCTGCGGTCACCATGTGGTGATACATAAGCGTGAAATAAGATTGTATATTTCATAATCGGCATCCAGATTTTAGTCATCTTGGAGATATGTATCGATATGTTGGGATCCTGCCGCCAAATCCTCTTCAGAAATGACCCTGGATATATGAGGTATTTGAAAGTTCTTCTTTCAAATGACAACGTTAGCTGGCAGGGTCACAGAATTAACAATCATGTCTCAGGCAATTTCGTTGAGCCAATGTACCCAAAATGCGACAAATACAGTTTGAAATTCGTAATGTCACCTACGGAGATTTCGGCTGAGAACATTCGAGTTCTCAGAATACACTTTATCAATTTAAACCGATTCAGTGTTTCACATTAGTGTCCCTTTAAGAACGGAGCAAAGTCCAAGCCCGGCCCGACCCGAGCCCGCCACCTCAAACCGGGCCCGGCCGTAAGGCCAGAGCTTCCGATGTGTTACACAGTAGGGCTGATATATTATAGACTCGCGGTAGGTGAACGTGTCAGCGACGAGTCAGGCTTCGTGTTCGATTGACAACTGCAGAGGCCTCACTCGTGTAGGTGTCGTAAGCCAAGACGTCCTTGTTACTAGCTCAGGAAGGTTGTGGGGTAGGTCCCCGCCAGCCCCGTAGCCAGGGGGAGCGCCCTAGGACCCCCCCCCCCTTTCACGGAAATTTTGATGGAGTGGTGCGTTTTACCGAAAATACACAATGAAAATAGATGTCTTTCTCAAATAGGCAAGGCCCTCAGCAAATGCCCCCTCGCCCCCCCCCCCTCCTCCAAAAATTCCTGGCTACGGCCTGGTCCCCGCCAACAGCAAATTGTCTGTGCGTTCACATTACTTCTTTTTCATTTATGTCATAATTACTACACCACACTTAAGAATGACAAATATTGCCCCTATGCGTTCCTTGGCTTCATTCGGTTGTCTCACAATACAGGGAGCCCTTGGACGTTCTTTTCTTAGGTCAGGGTAACATTTCAGCGATTCCGGTTAGTCAAAATATGTAGGGAAGCGCTTCACAAAAGGTGCCTATCAAAATAGTGTCTGGTGACAATAAAGCCCGTGTTTGTTTTATTTATTTATTTTATTTATTTAGTTTATTTATTACGTTTTTGTAACATGGTAGGGCGCAGACAAGAACGCCAGCGAAAGAAGAAGACGAAGACGGTTGTTGTTGGTGCTCGCGCTTGCTCGGCTTGGACCGCTGATCGCTTCAGCTGCTGCAATCTTCTAATAAACGCGTTACTGCCATCAACGTTTAAACGCATACCATCAAGTGGTGGAGAGTGTGGTTCTGTTCTCCATCTGGAAACTCCGCAGCCGGACTCTACTTTCCCCTTCAACAATGCCGAACGATGCTTACCCCCCCCCCAAGCTGCCCGCTGTCCGGTGTTCCAAGAGAGCGGGACCCGTCATTTTCAGCGGTACTGATGAGCAAGACGTCGAGGACTGGCTCTCTTCTTATGAACGAGTGAGTGTCAACAACAGGTGGGATGACAACGACAAACTTGGCCGCGTCCACTTCTACCTGAGAGGAGTAGCGGAACTCTGGTTGAACAACCACGAGGCTGAGATTTCCAACTGGGCCTCTTTCAAAACGACCTCGCGGACGTATTCGGCCGACCAACCGTGCGCAAGCTCCGCGCAGAACAGCGCTTGCGTGATCGCGCCCAACTGGCTGGCGAGTGCTTCACTTCGTATATTGAGGACGTCGTAGGCCTCTGCCGCCGCTTCAAACCCTGTCATGTCCGAAGCCGATAAAGTCAAGCACATCTTGAAGGGCATTGAGGACGATGCGTTCCACATGCTTGTGGCGAAAAACCCTGAAACAGTCGCAGACGTCATTCAGCACTGCCAGAGCTACGATGAGTTGCGAAAGCAGCGCATGTCCACGCGACGTCCTAGTTCGGACATGACAAGCACGTCAGCAGCGACCGTTGGCGCAATATCTTCGGACCCAGCGGTCCTGACACAGCAGATTCAGCAGTTTATCCGAGAGGAAGTGGCTCGCCAATTGTCTCTTGCGCCCTTTCTCCCAGGCAATACTCATGGGCTCACTTCATCGCTGCGACAAACCATCGAAGAGCAAGTCTCCGAGGCACTACCACCCACGTACCAGCCACCGCCTGTATCCGCGCCCCTCACCTACGCTGACGTCGCGAGAAGGCAGCCACATGCGCTGCCGCCCCATCGCGGACACTGCTCCCCAAAACAAAACGCATTTTAACGCAACGCGGGCGCCGGCAGGCCCGCACGTTCCTCTTTATCGCCGTCCTGCAACGCCTTCCAATAACCCTTGGCGCACACCGGATAACCGGCCAATCTGCTACTACTGTTGTCTACCCGGCCATGTTGAACGGTTCTGTCGCCGGCGCGTCCCTCGTCCAGGTACCATCGAGGACAGCTACAGCTACGTCCGCCCAGAGCCACCACAGTCAATGCCTCCACACGCTACTTCAGACACCTTTTCATCGAACCGCCGCGCCTTCAACCCACGTCGATCGCCCTCCCCGCGGCGACGTTCGCTTTCACCTATGGTTCGTCGACCACCACCCGCCCAAACGGAAAACTGACCATCGCAGTTCCGGAGGCAAGAACTGCGCCGCTGTCGAACTCTACAAGGCCTCGTTCTCTACCTGCCAACGAAATTTCTGTGTGCGTTGATGGTGTTGCCGTGCAAGCATTAGTCGATACTGGAGCTGCTGTATCTGTATTGAGTGAAGCAATGTGCCGCAAGTTAAAAAAAATTACTATTCCGCTTTCTGGCGTCTCCCTGCGCACGGCAACCGCGGATCACGTAAAGCCTTCTATGACGTGCACGGCTCGGCTACTCATTCAGGACGTTCTCTATGTGGTCGAATTCGTTGTCTTTTCGCAGTGCTCGCACGACGTCATATTAGGCTGGGACTTCCTTTCCACACATCATGCCGTTGTTGACTGTGCCCATGCCGAGCTAGAATTATCAGCGATCGCCGAAGTCGATTCTTGCAAGTCTTCTTTTTCTCGTGTCCTCGTCGCCGCGGACACGGACATCCCACCTTTGTCTTCTGTTCTTGTGCCGATCTCCTGCGACTATGCTCCCTTCTCTAGCGCCATGTTCACGCCATCAGCAGACTTTGCCTCTCGCAAGAACTTCATTCTTCCCTTTGCTCTTCTCACGATCGTCCACTCTTGCGCAACCATTTATGTGACGAACCTGCTTTCGGTCCCCGCCACATTATTTCGCGGAGAATGTATAGGCCGACTTGAGGACATTGATTTTGTTTGCGCCAGTCAAATGCCCGATCGCACGACAAGCCTCCAGGTCGACAGTGTCAATTCCGTTACCACGTCCGACGCATCCTCCCTGGACGTCTTCCTTCCATCAATTGATTCGGAACTTCCTCTTGCTCAACGGACCCAACTTTTGAAGCTCCTCGACCGCTTTCGGACGTCTTTCGACTACAAGCAACCCACTTTGGGCCGAACATCTGCAATCGTTCATCATATTGACACCGGCACCCATGCACCCCTGCGCCAGCGTCCATACCAGGTCTCTCACGCTGAACGCCGAGTTATTGACGACCAGGTGACCGATATGCTTAATCGTGGCGTCATACAGCCGTCCCACAGCCCTTGGGCCTCCCCTGTGGTGCTCGTTAAAAAGAAGGACGGTAGCATCCGATTCTGTGTTGACTATAGGCGCCTTAACAAAATCACGCGCAAAGATGTTTATCCGCTCCCCAGAATCGACGACGCCCTCGACTGTTTGCAAGGGGCAGAGTTCTTTTCATCACTGGATCTTCGATCGGGTTACTGGCAGGTACCTATGGATGAAGCTGATCGCCCCAAAAACTGCGTTCGTGACTCCCGACGGCTTGTACGAGTTTAACGTGATGCCATTCGGCCTTTGCAACGCCCCTGCCACTTTCGAGCGTCTTATGGACAACACACTTCGAGGTCTCAAGTGGCAGACGTGCCTTTGCTATCTGGACGACGTCGTCGTTTTTTTCAAAGGACTTCGATACCCATATTCTGCGCCTCGCAAGTGTCCTAGAATGCCTCACACATGCAGGGCTCCAACTGAATTTGAAGAAGTGCCATTTGCCGCCCGGAAGCTCACCATCTTGGGGCATGTTGTCAGCAAGGACGGTGTCCTACCCGACCCCGCGAAGCTCCGCGCCGTCGCCGAGTTCCCCAAGCCGTCAACACTGAAAGAACTCCGGAGCTTCATAGGCCTATGCTCGTATTTTCGGCGATTCGTCCGTAATTTCGCCTCCATAATGGCTCCTTTAACACGCCTACTTGCTGACAGCCAAGGTGTCACAGCATGGTCTTCCGCTTGCGACGACGCATTCGCGAAATTACGTCATCTACTGACATCACCACCGATTCTTCGTCACTTTGACCCAGATGCCCCTACCGAAATCCACACGGATGCCAGTGGAGTCGGCCTTGCCGCTATTCTTGCTCAACGCAAGTCTGGCTTCGACGAGTACGTCGTTTCTTACGCCAGAGGCACTCTCACCAGAGCTGAAGAGAATTATTCGGTCACAGAAAAGGAATGTCTAGCCATCGTGTGGGCAATCACGAAATTTCGACCTTACGTATATGGCCGCCCATTTGATGTTGTGACTGATCACCACGCCCTCTGCTGGTTATCGTCACTCAAAGACCCATCTGGTCGTCTAGCTCGTTGGGCGTTACGTCTCCAAGACTACGACATCCGTGTCGTCTACAGGTCAGGCCGCCGGCATTCAGATGCCGACGCTCTTTCCCGCTCTCCTCTTCCCCATGAATACGGAACTGCGTCTGTTTCCAGCTACGATTCTGCGTCACTTACATACGCTGACATGCCATCTGAGCAGCGCCAGGACCCTTGGATAGTCTCTATCATGGAGTTCCTGTCTCCGCCATCACCACCTACCGCCACTCGTTCGCTGCGACGCACAGCTCGACATTTCACCGTACGCGACGGGCTCCTGTACCGCCGCAACTACCTATCTGAGGGCCGCAAATGGCTTGCTGGTGATTCCTCGCCAGCTACGGGCCGATATCTGCGCCTCCTTTCACGCGGATCCCCAGTGCGGCCACGCCGGCGTAATAAAAACGTATGCACGCCTCCGGCTGCGGTACTACTGGCGTGGAATGTACCGCTTTGTCCGACAGTACGTACGCTCGTGCTCCAAGTGTCAACGCCGGAAGAGCCCAGCGCACACAGTCACTGGACCACTACAGCCGTTGCCTTGTCCCTCCCGGCCCTTTGATCGCATCGGCATAGACCTGTATGGCCCACTTCCCTACACACCTGACGGGAACCGCTGGGTGATTGTCGCTATTGATCACCTGACACGCTATGCTGAAACTGCAGCGCTGCCAGAGGCCACATCACGTGAAGTCGGCTTATTCATTCTTCAAAAACTCGTTCTTCGCCACGGCGCACCTCGCGAGCTACTCAGCGACCGCGGACGTACGTTCCTTTCTGAAGCCGTGCAAGCCCTCCTTCGTGAATGCAACGTTGTGCATCGGACAACCAGCGCGTACCATCCCCAAACCAACGGAATGACTGAGCGCTTTAACCGCACACTGGGCGACATGCTGTCCATGTACGTGTCCGCTGACCACACCAACTGGGACCGCATACTACCCTTTGTTACGTACGCCTACAATAGCGCCACTCAGTCTACGACAGGATTCTCTCCATTCTTCCTTCTTTACGGCCGTGAACCTTCCTCGTTTATGGATACCATTCTTCTGTACCGCCCGGACGCTTCAGAATCCACGACTTTATCTGAAGTCGCCAATTATGCCGAGGAATGCAGACAACTCGCGCGTTCTTTAACCGCCCAAGACCAAGCGCGCCAGAAGGACCGTCACGACGTAAACGTGCCTACTCCGTCATATTCGCCTGGAACGTTGGTGTGGCTTCGCGTTCCCTCCTCTGCTCCTGGCCTTTCCACAAAGCTACTGCCCAAGTACGAAGGCCCCTACCGCGTCCTACGTCAAACATCCCCAGTCAACTATATTATTGAGCCTGTTCAATCATCTACGGACCGCCGTCGTCGCGGCCGCGAGACTGTTCACGTCGATCGACTGAAGCCGCACTATGACCCACCAGTTGTACCTGTTCCTTAGGTCGCCAGGATGGCTCCTTTTCCGCGGGGGAGTGATTTGTAACATGGTAGGGCGCAGACAAGAACGCCAGCGAAAGAAGAAGACGAAGACGGTTGTTGTTGGTGCTCGCGCTTGCTCGGCTTGGACCGCTGATCGCTTCAGCTGCTGCAATCTTCTAATAAACGCGTTACTGCCTCAACGTTAAACGCATACCATCAATTTATTTATTTATTTATTCATTTATTTATTCATGTCATGCTCCTCAAGGGCCTTCTTTTAGCTTTTACATGAAGTTTTATTGAAACAATTAATGGACGGCTTAAAATGATTCGGACTTGTACGATGGATCCTATAACTGTGGCAGCAATGTTGCAGTATTGAATGTCGGAGTAAAGGAGGAGTGAAGGCAGGGCTGGGCAGTATCGCGTTACAAGGGTATCGCGATAGTATTTCAGAGATACTTTTGAGTATCTGTATTTCTGTATCGAAATACATTTGAAAAATGTATTTGTATCTCAGTAGTGAAATACATTTACAATGTATCGATTGTATCACGATACTATACAGAACACGGGTATCTCGTTACTTTTTTTGGAAATGAGCTGAGGGGTCTTTCGAAAGGGGAACAAAGATTTTTTTTGTATGTGTGTGTGTGTTCCAAATAAGCCAAGACGCGCCACCGGTCGGCGAGTTAGTGAGGGCGGCGATGGTTTCCCCACAGGCACAGAATGGCCCATGTGGCAAAGCGCCCGATGCTGCCGACGGCAGAATCGCGGAGGCAGTCTTATCGGCCTCAGCCGAAGAAAGTCGCTGCCTCTCAAGACCAGTGCAGCGCGACTATTATTTTTTGTCCGGCAGCCAAACAATTCTTCATGACCCCCCGCGCGGATACCGCCTCGAAACAGAGGCTTTGCAACGCTTCGCGCGGCAAAGCGGCGGCACTTTCAAAAGGATTTCCCATAGTTGCGGCGGAAGTGACCCGAAGATGGCTATCTTCCTCGCGCTTTCAGCCGCCCCTCCAGCATGTCGGAGTGCGTTCCTAATGATTCACAACTTTGAAACGGTCTTTTGTGGTACCAGGCACCCCACCGCCGGAGCCGACTTCGCCTGTGGCGGCTTACTGGAATGGGTGCTGGGAGCATCGGTGGTGGCGAAAGCTTTATTCATGTTTTGCCCCAAGAAGAGCGACCCTTTCGGCCCAGGCGACGAGTGCTTGCTGTAGTGCTCTGAGCAGATGTCCCTGTTCCCACTTTCTGTTTTGAGAGAGGTGGCCGATGCAACCTGGGAGGGCTGAAACCCTCTCAGGCCCAAAGAACGTGATTTTATGAAACCAATGTTTGAACAGTGTAGTTTTGACATATTGGGCTCCATATGTCAACCGTCTGGCCCGGCACCGACGAAACACGGGAGGCGGCTTTCAAGGTGGCGTCTTCGAACAGATGGAACCAATTTGTTCTACCGCGGAGTGCCGAAGCACCCACGTCGCCCCCGCCAAACCACTTTGCAGGGAATTATTTCTTCTTATGGTAGGTGGCCTTCTGCCTCCCGGTCGTGTGTAAGTGGCTGTGCGTGTGGCCACTGGTGCGGCGTCCTTTAACATAATGACCGTTCGATGACCTGTCATCGCAGCACCAGTCACAATGAAATGTTAGCGCTCTTTGCCGGCGCGGCAGTCCTGGTCTGACATCACTTAGCTGAGCCGTCTTTACTGTATTTAAGTGGCGTCTCGTTGTACTGTAGGACAGTTTGGCCCTCGATTCGCGACACGAGTGACACGAGCCGCACGAGTCTCGGGAACGGTGACGACGGGAAAGGCACCACCGAAGCACACGTCAGAAGACCGAGCAATGGTGAACGGTGAAGGCCGTGCAGCACGGTCCATACTGGATGGCACGTTCTTTGAACCCGTAGAAGACGGATCCAATGCTTCGGTGCTAAAAGCAGAATGCAAGCTTTGCGGAAAGGTAATTTCTGGTTCTCGGACATCGACGTCAGACTTCAAAGTACATCTCAAGGTAAGAAACGTATATTTTTATCCCCGTTGGTATAGTTGTGTCTCTATAGATGTCATACGTTCTATTGAGCACGGATATGTTTTATTTATTCACAGAGGGTACATCCAAACGGTGCATCAGAATACGAGCAATACCTCAAGAGGCCCCGGAAGTGCAGTTCTGGACGCGAGAAAGCAAATGAACGCGAGCGCACCGACCAGCTAGAATCCACAGGAAGGCTGGACAGTTATTTCGGTTTAGCCAAAAATCGTCCAGGTCAAAAGAAGTTCGATGAGCTTCTGCAGAACTTGATTGTCAAGTCCATGCTCCCTCTGCAGTTTGTGGAGGAAGAGGCTTTTCAGCAGTTCGTCAAAGGTAGGGGAACAGCATTCTGGCTGGAACAGTTTTTACTCTATTGGTCTGTTAGACGAATAACGCTACATGTCACATATTTTCAGGAACCTGTCCTGATGTTGCGCTGATGTCTCGGAGGACACTAGGGAGAAGGATAGATGACGCATTCGAAGAGAAACTTTGTAGCATCAGGAGTGAGCTGCAAGCGACGACACATGTGTGTACCACTGCGGACGTGTGGTCTACTTCAACAAAAAGCTTCACGGGTGTAACAGCACACTGGGTAACTAGGCAATTTTAATTATTTTGTAGTTCATTAGAGTTATTACGTCTTGTATTTGAAATTGTACGCGGGCGTTCTTACACTGTACGCGACTTTGAACACGAGAGAGAAAGCATAGCTTTGCAAAAAGGTTGACCGACGCGTTGACTGATCAGTGTCAATTTCTAGCTCTGAGTGATTTTTCTTGAAAGGCTTGAGTCGCACTGATAAATACAATTTGCCCTAACGAACGTGCTCGGATTGGCAACAAATTCGACGTATCATTTGCCTCAAAGATTACTCGGTGCTTTTCAAACCTAAAATTACTCACTCAGTGGATTCTGTAAATGACCCTGTGCGATTAATTTTACCCTGTCTTTTCAGATTGATTTCGACACGCTTGAACGGAAATCGACAGCTCTAGCATGCAAACGCTTTCTTGGAACGCACTCGTACGACCGTGTAGCAGAGTTGCTTTTCGATGTCTACGCAGACTTCAGCCTGGAAACGAAGAAAGTCGTAAGCACAGTGACCGACAACGGAAGTAACTTTGTAAAGGCTTTCAAAGAATTTGGAATTGATGACACCACTGACGGTACGCCTGCATGTCTTTATTACAATATTTTTCTCTGAGCTATTTCGCTCTATCCGAGGTGGCAGAGTTCGTGTTTGTTTTGGCGACAGAGAGAATGGGAATATCCTTATCCCCGTTTGTTTCTTTACAGATCGGGAAATGGACGTTACGTTTCCCCTTGAATTGTCGGGGTCATCACTTCCTCATTATCTGCGGTGCGCATGTCATACTTTAAGCCTCGTAGCCACGACTGACGTAAAGAAAGCACTTAACAGAAGTCCCACGTGCAGTCGTCTTCACGAAAGTGCAATGGCGAAATGCGCTCAGTATTGGGGCTCATCAAATCGGCCAAAGTCTGCAGAGATGGTGACATCAGTTATCGGAAGACAGCTTCCAACGCCCTGCATCACGCGGTGGAGCTCTCTCTACCACGCATTGGACGTACTTCTCATGAACAAAGAGAAACTCAAGACACTCTCGGAGAAGCTCGACCTACCATATATAAGAGACGCGGAGTTGGACTTTCTGGAGGAATATCGCGGGATTCTCTACCCAATTGCTGCAGGTGAGGTACTTTTTTATATATATTTTCAAGAGTCGTCTACGCTTATCAATTAAAAGTTACTTTCTATCGCGATCACTGGGGGAAATCAGGCAGCTTACTTTATAAAACCTTTTTTTTTCAGCAATCGATATCTTGCAGAAAAGCAGCTGCGGCTACTACGGAGAGCTTCTGCCAACGCTTCTCACGGTAGAAAAGAAGCTAATTTCGATGAAGGAAAAAATTCGGCATGGATCTATCATCTTAGAAAGCTGTCTATCCGGCCTCCAAAAACGGTATTCTGCGCTTTTCAGGATGGAAGATGATGAGGCAATACTTGCATCCTGCTCACACCCATACTTCAAGATGCGGTGGACCTCAAGCGAAGTGGCTAAATCTTCCGACTTTGAGAGCTTGCTCGTGCGAGCTGCTGAGGCGCACGCACCAATCCAAGCGGACACGTGCGACGAGCCGTCATCATCGGCGGTGATTAATCACGGTTTTTATGACTTTGAAGACGGGGACACTTCGGCATCTGAACGGTCAGAACAGACCCACGTGCGGGCGGAAGTGTTCCGGTATTTAGATGACCCGAGAAGGGATATCGCCATGCTGTAGGACTATCCGGCCATGAAGGCAGTATTTATCCGCTATAACACGAACTTGTGCTCCTCTGCAGCGGTAGAGAGACTTTTCTCGTTCGCGAGTCTTGTGTTGAGGCCGAACCGACGATGTCTAGATGATGGCCTATTTGAGAAGCTCCTGTTGCTTAAGTGTAATTAACACATTAACCTTTTCAGCAAAACAGATCTTATGTGAAATGTATACATTTTCTCAATTCACTGGTGTTCGTTAGTGATTACAGCTACTTGCTTGAACTATGCTATTTCTAGCAAAGCTAATATTGTTGCCACCAAGTATCTTGATTTCAGTGTACACATCGTGTTACTCTTGCTGTGAAATAGCATTTTTATTGCAACTGATACCTGTAAATATATCGTTACTAACAATTATGTACAGTGCAACCCTCCTCTGTACTGCCTTAATGGTGCTCAGTGTACTGTGATAAATAAAGAAATTGCAAGTTTCAATGCGCTGCAACATTTACAATATTATGCTGCACTTAATAAATGTCTTTGCGGAGTATGTACATCCCCGAAACAAATAAAAGTATCTCAGTATCTGTATTGCTGTATCTGTATTCCGGGATACTTTTTTCGTCATTTTGCTAAAGTATCTCCGAAATATCCCGCTACGACAAAGACAAATGTATCTCAGTATCTGTATTTTAGGCTGCCAACCCATGTATTTCGATATCTGTATTCCGGAATACTTTTTTGAGTATCTCTGCCCAGCCCTGAGTGAAGGTGGGTTAACGGCTGTCTTGTGCGGGATTAAAAAATCACAGCAAGTCCGCGGAGTGAATGATGATGAGTGGGCGAAGCTGCGGAGGTTCATCGGTAAACCGTGAATATTCCGTGAATTCTGCCGAGTACATCATCACTGACGTGAGATCGGGCGCGTTTATACTAAAGGTTCGATGAGAGTTATGACGACTTGCAGCTCACTTTAATTTTACAGGTACGCGGTGAATTTTCATTGTTTAGAAAACCATTGCTTTAGAAAACATCTGGCGTCTTTCGTTGGTTTATTTCATCAATCAACGGCGTTTTGAACAAAATTTTTATTGTTTAATCACGCACAGGAGAAATCACACCAGGCACTACCTTGGAGGTAAACAATGGCTGCTAATGGGAATGAGAGACAGAAGAAGTCGATTTTAGCTAACACTTACACTTCTACTTCTACTAACGTTTCCTACTGGAACATGCCAATGGCTGCTAATGGAGAATGAGAGACAGAAGAATTCGGCTTTTAGTTAACGCGCACGCTGCGAATTTTTTAGTGTTCAACAACGCACAGGAGAAATCTCCCACCGGCCCCACCTTGGAGGTCAAGATCTGGTACCAGCGTTACGACTGGTTACGCACTACGAGGGACGAATGGGTGCCGCTTTAAGGAGCTTCGCCCCCAGAATGATGACCTTGTTGGGGAGCAGAGTTAAAAGGAAAGGACTGATGTATTTCATGGTAGCTTCGCAATTTAGGTGCTACGATCTTTTTTTGGCCTAACGAAAAACACCCCCACTGCAGATAGCAATGCTTCTATGCGAGCTAAAAACACACAAAGTTTTTCTTTCACCATTTCACTAGTGCGGCTGAGATTTTGAAACTAGTTAACCAGAAAAACTTATACTCGTCATCTAGCACGCAAGACTATCGTTATGTTTGAATGTTTTTGCACTTAGCAAAGGCACACGTTACGGGTGGTCTTGAACTGAATGCAACTCGGCAAAGCATGTGGTGTTGCAGAGATGGTCATTTCATTTTATCTACCCGTGTAAGTACAGCTGCACGAGTTTTTTTAAGCGTTAACCCTCCTTGGCAGCAATATCTGGGGTTTAACGTCCCCAAACCATAATATAATTATTAGGGACGGCGCAGTGGAGGGCTCCTGAAATTTCGACCACCTAGGGTTCTTTAATGTGCACCTAAACCGAAGTACACGGTCGTCAAACATTTTCGCCTCCAACGAAAATGCAGCCGCCGCTGCCGGAATTTGATTCCGCGACCGCACCTCGATCAGTGTGTTTTCCCTGAATCATAAATGTCAATTCGCTTACTGGATGTTGCCAGATGGCCACACAGCACGTCCCAATTAGGATATTTCTCTCCTGAGCGTCCGGTCTGGATTCAGAAATTCAGATTCGACATGCGGCGCAATCGCGACTACAGAAGAGGTTAAAGGAGCCCTGCAACACTTTTTCAGCATGGTCAGAAAACGCTGCCGATCAGTAGTCGAGGCGCCTGAGAACACGCGAGCCAAACATTATAGCGCAGCACGCGGTGTACAGAATTTGTAATTAATTCCAAATGTCAGCTAGAAATCGTCCCTTCTCTCGACGAATAATGCATAAACACAAAGTCTACGGCCATTGGCTGGTTTGAGCATCGTGAGCAGCATAGTTGTCGTCGCCGCTGCGGGATGCCGCTACGTGCCGGCGTGCGCGCTCGCGATCACACTGAAAGTACAGGAGCTCATTTTTTACACCTGAACGCGCGAACATCGCCCGCCGAGTTGATAAGCGCCGTACAACGGAGTGCAGTGGCGAAATGAATGAGAATACGCGCATGCGCGCAATAAGTAGTTATGGGCAGCTGCCGTCTGCTAGGGTTTTCCGGGAACCGGACACTACCCCCGCTTCTTCTGAGCACCGCTATCGCCATCGTTTTTTTCGCGAACGCTACCATCAAGAAAAGGTCAAGTGGTCGCGCTTGAGATATGTGGTATGTGATTACACATGCGTATTATACTACGGGCGTATCAGCATTTTTGCAGCGGTGCTGCTGAGCTGTTCGTTATGCCAATTGCGGAGTCTACAAGAAACTATCATCAGTGGTCAGCGCGCTCTTTGGCTCTCTTTGTTTTCTTCTTCATGTTCTTAGTCAGTCTTCGTGCCCAGTAATACCAGTCAAGCTAAGGTATGCTAAGACCAAGCTAATAAGGCAAGACATGTCATAATCACGCAAATTCAGGCCATGCTATATAAGGTCTGCTTAATTAAGACCTTGGTAATTAAGATCATGTTAAATAAGACCTAACGTATAAGACATTGCTAATTAGGACTTGCTAACTAGAACGTTGCTAATTAAGACAATCCCAATTAGGTACTATACATGCTAATTAAGACAATGCTCATTAAGAACCTGCAAAATAGGGTCATGGTCATTAGGACGTTGCTAATTAGCCAGGCTTAATTATCATAGCGTAACCTAGCAGGATACTATTTAGCGATGTCTTAATGAGTGAGGTCCTACAATGAAATAAATAACGCGACATTCATAAGTATGTCCATAATTAGCACTACTTAATTATCACTATAACAATTAGCAAGTTCTTAATTAGCATACCCTAGTTAGCAACGCCGTAATTGCAATGACCATAATTAGCATGGTCTAAATAAGCTTGATCTTAGCATAGCTTAGGTTAAAAGGCTTGACTAAGCATGAATACTGACCAAGACCATGAAGAGGAGGACCAAAGCGCGCGCCGGCCGCTGGTGAGCCTTCTTGTCGACTCCACACGGCATAACGAAAAGCTTAGCAGTAGTGTAATCAGCGTGTGTAATCACACGCCATTCATCTCAAGCGCGACCACTTGACCTTTTCTTTATAACTTGATGGCAGCGTTCGGAAAAGAAAAAAAAAACGATGACGATAGCGGTGCTCAAAAGAAGCGGGGAGGGGGGGGGGGTGTCCAGTTCTCGGAAAAGCCTAGAAGATGGCAGCTGCCTACGACTGCTCAGCGCGCATGCGCGTATTCTCGTTCATTTCGCCGCTGCGCTCCGTTGTACGGCGCTTATCAACTCAGCGGTCGACGCTGGCGCGTGCAGGTTTTCAGAAATGGGCGACTGTACATATCAACTAGCGCCAAGGAACAAACACAGAAGTAAGAGACACGTAAACAGGACGGGCACTCGTCCTAGCACCCGTCGTCCGCAAATTTCTGCGTTGAACACTGAAAGTAAGCCGCGCGTTCGAAGAAGAAAAGAAAGTGCTCAGGGTCATGACGCGCACTGACGAAGGGACGCATCTCCTTGCGCCCTTGTCATCCCCCTCTTTGCGAAGCTTTCAGCGCGCTCAATGGTACGATAGGAGAAAGTGCTTGAAGCGTTTGACAAATTCCTGTGACTCCACTCGTACTTGACGGATTCCCAAAATTTTTGCGGCAGTCGATTTATGAGGGCATAAACTCTTTTAACGAAGCCATCGGACGATTACCTGGAAAAGTGTTGCAGGACCCTTTGGGTTTGGTAGAAAGAGTGCGGTACTCGCCGCCCAGTGCCCATCGCCCTGAAATGAGTCAAGTGATACCCGTGCCACACGGGCACAGAAAATGGCATTCGGTAGCGAAGGCATTCAGTTCCCGAATGACATTTTTTTCGGCGGAGCTGCTACACGTCCAAACTGAATGACATTTGACTTGATGTGTCGTCAGTAGCACCTTCTGTAGTCAGCAATTGTTGAGTAGTAATAAAAAAATAAACATGCGTTTACAAGCTTCATATACCTCCGAGAATAATTAAGTGTAGAAATAAGCACTGCCGTAAGCTTTAGTTCGTTGCTTTTTTCAGGACGTTGCAGCCGACCGTAGCAACTACACTGTATTAGCAACCTAGGCCACGCTAGTCAGATCCGCAGCGTAAAAAGAAAATGGCGCCTGTCACATCATAATATAGCGTTGAAGCGTTTGTTTAAGTGATTAGCGTGAATTAAAGACGTGAAAACTTTATTTGAGCTGGATAGATGTCGTTTTATACAATTTAGGTATACCGCACTTCGTCAGCTGTGCCGTCGAGAGTATGCATTTTCTCAGTCGAATGAGTTCTGGCGATGGCATTAGGTGACGAATGGCATTTGGGCGCAGTCCATTTCGTTCGTCCGTGTTGCACCGCGCGAATGGCATTAAATCTGAAGGCATTAGGCGGTAAATGCCATTTTCTTGCCCGTGTGGCACGGGTATGACACTCCTAGGTTTAAATGCACATATATACCCATAAGTGGACGGGAGGATTACCGCCGCCGTAGCTCAGTGGTAGAGCATCGGACGCATTATTCGGAGGTCGCAGGTTCGGTCCCTGCCGCAGGCAAGTTATCTTTTCGTCCACTTTACTTTCTCCACACTTATATTCTAATTGCTACACATAACACCCCCTATACTTTCCTTGGCATTATTGCCTGTTATAGTCGGGTACAACTTTAGAAAAAAGCGGCATTTGCCCCTCAAAGGCGGATGCACACGCGCTTCCACCAATGGGCGCGCGCTCTAGACTGACGTCACGAGCCGAACGGCCGCTGACTCCGCTCAAGGAGAAGATGGCCGCCCGCGCTTCGAACTCGGCCGAGTCGCGTCAGCCGTGAGCATGCCTCGTCAGAGTGAATTCCTAAGCTGTTTTGGTGGCCTGTCATGCCGGAAATATTATTGCGAGCTTACGATGCACCATTTGTACTGCGTGTGTTTGTTCTGAGCCATTATCCGGCGAAGGAAGACTGCACCGAGCATCGGTGACGCTGCGCTTCGCTTCGTCTGAAAAACGGGACGCGGCGGCGACACACCGCTGCAAGCAAACATAGTGTGAGTTCGTTCCATGGTGTTTTGTTTTGCTCCGAAGTGAAGTTATGACGAGGGAAGTTTGCCAAAGTGCGCTGTGTGGTGCCTACTGTGAGCGGTGGGTGTGCTCGTGTACCGTATCGCTGTGTTTTCCGTCGGACGTGGTGAGGTGATCGAGCAGAAGCATTCTCAGGAGAAATGAGAAAAGTGTACGCGGATGGAACAAACCTACGAGTTCATCAACGGAATACATTTGTGGAAGCGACCTCCCACGCAAAAATTCGTTTCTGCCAGCTCAGCGCGAACGATTGTTAGCAGCAGTGTTATAAGATAGCCGAGGGTATGGCTGCATTGTTCCTGTGTTGTGTACCAACGTCGATTGATTGCTCTCCTAACACGCGCTGCTTGAGGGAATGTGGTTGAATTAGCTACGGTAATGTGTTTGTTCTCCCCAGAACCAAGTCGAACCAATTATGACCGTTAAACCGCTGCCTTCAAAAGGGAACTTGGCGTAAATTCGCGTCGTTCTGTGGTTCTCATTGCTCACCACACGCCAGCTGTAGAATGCCAGCTGTGACACAATCACGTATGAGGTGTGCTGCCAGAGCTCGCTATGCTTTCCCATGACAAAGCTCTGAGCTGCTTTTCCATTCTCGTGATATGTTGCCACTAAAAATTCCTATGACCGCTCAGGCAACGGTGCAAAAAACGAAAAAAAAACATTTGACAACGTAGACATATATCAGCTTGTGAACCGACTCATGATACCTCTACGCGCACCTGTCTGTAAATGTGTGTGCGTTTTTTCTGGCGTTTGTTTATATTTTTTATCTCCCCCATTCCTTTATATTTGAGATTTTCTTAGTTCTCGCGCTTACGTTTGTGCGCATGTGTAAATATGTGCGTGCTTCTGTGCGTGCTTGTGTTCATTCCTTTTTCTGTCTTTTTATTTTATATTAGCGTTGGTTTTTGTAAATTGTCTTTCAGCTGCCTCTTTTTTTTTCAGAATTTCCTACACTCATAGTCTTCTCATTCAAAGCACCAAGTCCTCTGAATAGCGCGACTGACCTCTTCGACTTCACTAAAGCCTTTCTCTCTCGTCCACCTTGTCTTCTCAGTCTGCCTATTGCTTTGTTTTCTCCTATTTTTCTGTCCTTGCTTCTTGTGTTGTTGCCACAATGTGACTAACCAACTTGCAAAAAAAGATAGGTCTATCAGCTGTGACAACAAAGAAGCTTACAGAGCTACATTATCTTAAAAGAATCCCGTGGATTGCCCACTAATTTCACTTCTTACCCTTGTTCATGTGTTTATGCATCAGTGCATGCGGCAGCTCTTCAGAAGTGCACATGAAAGGGTGCCATATTGTGAAACGGCACCTTGCTATGTTGTTGCATTTTTCATGCTTCCAGTCTTCGTAAACAGGTTTCACTGCCCATCACATATGGTGGTACACATTTTCAATACGAATAATATTGTGCAGTGGGCTGTCATTTCCTGTCTGACGCTATCATCGTTATAAAGGCATTTTTCAGTGAATGGAGCACAGTAAAGTAGTGTACCGAGAGCTTTTGCAACTTTCACCATTTATTACTTCACCAATTTAATTGTCTGAATCTGTCACTTTGCCTAGGGCTTGTTCGATGGCCAAAGTGCCTCAGTAAAACATCTAACTTTACTCGGCATTTTTCAGTACCAAAAAAAAGCAGAAAATGCTAGCAGAGTTATTCAGGGTTAATAATTGTGCTTGTGTTTGCATTACTTGTCCAGTCAGATAAACAAATTAAACGATGGCTACTACATTTATATGATTTGAAGTGCAGAATGCTAACAGTGCCTTTCAAGCGTACGCCCAATTACTGCAATTAAGTACCATGGGGCCCGTAAAGATCAACGGTGCCTGCCGAAATGAGTATTATGGAGGTCACTAAGCAAATTATGTTTTATAATTGTTCTTATTTTCATTACTTGCCTCAGCCAGATAACCAAAATAAACAGTGCAACCACATGACTGTACTTTGGCATGCGAGCTGCTAACAGTTGCTCTCAATTTGGAGTTGACTACTGCTATTTTACCAACAATGGCTATGACGTGACTGTGGTTTGTAGTGCAAGACTGCTAACGGTGTCTTTCAAGCGTGTCCTGACTAGCGTTATTTGACCACTCGGCCCCTCAAGCTCGACGGTGGCTGCTGCCTCAATGATTACCTTGGGCCTTCTCACATTGGCATTATTCATCTCAACAGGCTGTCAACAACAATAGGAGCGGTACAACTACCTGGAAACGGGCAACAGGAGCACTCCACTGGGCTTGCATTGCTATTATGTGTTAAAGTGGCTTAATGAAATTAACAGTGACTGCGCTGTAGAGTAAACTGAGCGGACGGTGTGTTCCTGTTATTGCTTGGCTGCATTTATTGGCCTTTAGGGGCATGTAAAGCTTGTCGATGGCTCCAACTTGACTGCCTCAGCAGACCTGACGCTTACAATTGCTTCTCGCAGTGCTTGCATTGGCATTATTCATCTGAACAGGCTATAAAGAACACTAAGGGTGGCACAACTACCTGGAAATGGGCAACAGGGGCACGGCACTGGGCTTGCTTTGATATTATTTTTTGAAGTGGCTTAGTGAAATTAACAGTGACTGTGCTGTGAGTAAACTGAGCGGTCGGTGTGTTCCTGTTATTGCTTGGCTGCATTGATTGGCCTTTAGGGGCATGTAAAGCTTCTCGGTGGTTCCAACGTAGCCACTTTTGTTTTCGTTTCAACATACGCCCTGCCAACATTGGCAGTCAACTTCGCCTCGGCTGCTGCTACTTCACCATAGGGCGCCACAACATGGCAATGGCTGCACGAATGAGCAGTTTGGGCTTCACTAAAGTAATGATGTTTTATAATTGTTCCTTACTTGCATGAGCTAGATACCCAAACAATGAAACCACATTAATGTGCTGTGGCGTGCAAGCTGTTAACAGTGGTTGTCAATTTCGCGTTGACTGCAGCTATCTCATCAACGGGCCTGTCAAGCTGGACAGTGGCTGCCTGGATGAGGATCTTGGGCGCCACATGGTTTTTCAGGGTTAATAATTATGTTTGCATTTCGATTTGCCAGCATTTCAGCATGTTTCCATGCCAGTAGTTAAATTGAGCAAAATGTGTGCAGGACGTTGCTCTTTCAGAATTGAACTTCCATTAAAAGGAATACGCCATCAAATGAACTGCCTACTTATTTGAGGGGTCACGGGGTGGATGACTGAACACAACATCCCCACCGGCAACATTTAGATAGCCCTGATAAGGGCTGTTATTTAATTAATAGGTAACCGTTAAGCTTCCTCGTAGGGCTCAATGCCGGACAGCTCGCAGTCAGAGTAGCTTTCTTCACTGTCATCTTCCCCCACTTGGATGACGATGGGCTGGACATGGTCACTTCCAGACGTGTCAACTCGGAACTTAGCCTCCAGTTCCATCACATGCCGGAAGTTCTTCCTCTAGTCTTCCGCCGTTACGTTCTTGATTTTTTCCCTCAAGATGTCTTCCACAGTGCACAGCTTAAAGTCTCGGTTGTCCGCAGCGATACCATTTTCACCTTTGCCCACACGAGCTCAATGGGATTGAATTCGCAGTAGTACGGCGGGAGCCTGAGCACAACGCAACCGGCCCTTGCAGCTGCGTTGTCTATGATGTAGCTGAGAAAGCGTGGCTTCACAGATGCCACCAACTCAAGCAGCTGCCTCTTCACTAACGTCGCGCTGTAGGCGATGTCCTTGCTATTCAGCCACTCTTGTATGTTTTCCTTCTTCCAGGACGTCGTCGGCAATTTCTCTTCTCGCCGGGAGTGGTAAGGTGCATTGTCCAAAGCAATGACACTACCAGCTGGCAACTTCTGCAGCACGTCGCCGAACCATCCCTCGAAGCGATTGCCGTCCATTTCTTCGTGGCAATCGCCTGTTTTTCGTCCTCGGAATACATCCAAGCAGCCGTCTACGAATCCCATCTTCACTGCCGATGTGCGTGACGATCAGGCGCTGGCCTTTCCCAGAGGGTTGTTTCAGACCCGTTGAAAGGCCATGTTGCGCGAGCGTACATGCGTCCGCGCTTCTGCACCACGGTGTCTGTCCATACGATCAACTGAGTGTGTCCCGCCGTCACCCATGTCTCGTCCAGGAAGAAGATCTTTCGGCCTTCCGCCCGGTAGCGCTCCACGTCACGAAGGTAGCGATTCCGCCACTCGACGATGTCGTCGCGGTCGATAAGCAGCGAGTTGCGGCACCTCTTCTCGTACTTGAAGCCGATCTCGGCAAGCAGGCGCCGCACAGTACAGCGCTTCAGTGACGGGAGATCCATACGGTTCGAGAACTCGTTGGTTATCTTCTCGACCGTCGGTATCTCGTTGCGGCGAAAGAAATCGTGCACACATGACCTCAGCGCGCACAACGTGAAGCTGTCATATTTCGTGCTGCGTCTTCTCCGCATTTCGTGGGCGCTTTCGCGAGGGCGTCGAGAGATTGCCGCCCGAAGAAGACGAAGCCTTGGCCTCTCTCCTCACCTTGAAGACTGTGCTTTCGCTGACACCGAGCATCTCGGCGACAAACTTGCTCGTGTCCTCCACGCTGCGTTCGGGCTCCCTGTTGCGCCAGTACGTGTAGCAGTGGAAGATCATGTTCCGTGAATCGCTGTTGAGGATGTGGCCGCTCTTGTTCTTGCCGACGCTCCTTGATGGTGTGGATATCGAGGCAACACAAGGCTCGTTCGGCAACAAAGAATCGCTTTCCGATGTCACCTCGCTGGGCTCCATGGCGGAAAACTCGCGCTGAACGCCGTGCGAAATCTCGTGAGATCGCAGGTTTGCAAAAAGAAAAAAAAAACGCGAAAGAAAAAGAAAATAAGATGCATCACATTCTTGAAAATAAGTTTGTGAAAGCATAAAACTAAAAAAAAAGCAGAAATATTTTGCTATTTAAAACCAGGAGACAAGCATCCATGTATTTATTTAAAACGATGAACGAAGCTTTCTTTTACCTTTCCTGCCTCGGTCGTCTTCTCGCCCCAGGTTTGTAATGGTTTCGATAAGTGCATTGTGCCTTTAAGTATTTGTTAAACAGCAACTGATTAATTTTAGGCTCGGGAAACGAGTAGTAAATTATCCGTGTACATGTAAACGAGCGCAAAAACCATGCAGCGCTGCCCTTTCTACTTTTGTCCCTTAATTTGCAACGAATTTAGAGAGCAGACGACGCGCAGCGTTGTAGAAGGCACGGGGTTATTTTTCTCTCGCGATCCGGCATGTGCTGTTGCATTACCATCACGACAGCTCTATCAAACCAGTCATCAAGGTACGAAAGTATTATACGTACCGGGAATTACGCGATTTAGAACCACAATTTTTTTAAAGCGGGACTATTTCTTTGCCGCGGAGGCAATCGGCTGCCGCGCTTCGGTCATATGGGCGGGGCCTCTCCTTTTTTCTAAAGTTGTACCCGACTATAGTAGAAGCTTAATTAAACAACTTATATTTAATTGGTCATCATTAAATTTACCTAGGCTTAAATCGTCTTAATTGGGCTTGAATTAATTTTACTTGGCGTAATTAGGATCGACTATGCTTAACTTGGCTCAGCAAGTCTTGACTGTTTTTCACTGTGCTTCGCGAGGTGACGTCATAGCTAGACGTAGTTTTCTGTCTGCACTGTACGGCCTAACGAAAAGCTAGAAGTGCACAGATATGTGCACAAGACAAGCGCGGTGGTTAGTTTGCGCTACTCTTGTGCGCGTTCTTTTTGCGCGTCTTTGTGTCCGAACAGCGCGTTACGCGTGTCAGTCAAGTGCACGACTATGCAACAGAAGGCGCATAGTTTTGTGAAAGTAGCGCTTAATGCAACGGGGGTTTGTCATGTGCGACGTGTCGTCGTCGTGTTAAAGAGCCAGAGCGCGTAGAAGCGCGGAGCGCCGTAGAGGTGCCACGCTTGCACGTTGCAAGGTATATGTAAACTGGTAGCGTAACTTCCGTAGAAGCCCACGTGTCAAGCCGATGGCTAGTTGCTGCAACAGTCGCCATCTATGTGAGGAGGGGACAAACAGAATTAAAAAAAGAAAAAGATGACGTCACAACCGGAAGCGGAAATGACGTCACGTTTTAATGCGATGGGCGCGAAATTATGGAATTTTTTGACAGGGCGCCGCTTCTTACTTTTTTTTTAGCTGCACGTTCTTTTTCTTATCACTATGATGGCTCCATAATGGAAGCCTGCAAGATAACGGGAAGACGAAAAAGACAGATTTGATAATAAGGTGTATTTTATTGGCGAAATATTGCAGTTGAACAGGATATTACCCCAAATATATAACACAGAAATCAGAAGTAGCATAACAATTCAACGTGCACACAAACCCTGCACACGTGTTGCTCTTGCATCCGTAGACAGCGCAGCGTTTCTTCGCGTAGCGTGGCGGACTCATCGTCCCGAAGGGCGACAGCACGCCGGCCGTGCGCTGGCAAAACACAGTCACTGAAACGGTTCCCAATGGCTGCGATGGGCTATATTACCTTCTGCCAAGTACCACGACTAGAAAACAACGCTTATGCGAGGAAATCACCTACGGACGACAGGCACAAACCTACTGCGCAAAAACGAGCGACGCCATTTGCATCTGAAAATGCGCAAAACCGTTGGCCCATGTTACCAGACTGCCTGCATGTGCCCGCTGTTTCTGAAAACAAACGAAAAAATTGGCCACTCAACCACATACCCAAGACTAAAGTTTGATTAAAGTAATCTACTAATTTAATTCGTGACAAATAAAATTAAACTAATGAAAATAAACGTTTATTTATTTTTTTGTTTTCATTATTCCCCCCCCCCCCCCTCACCTAGTAGCGCTTTAATCGTCACGCGGTGTTGATGTTTGTCGCAATAGGTTTCCGACCACTTTTCATTCCGACTTTCGCGACCTATTTAGATTGACCTTGCACGTTGGGCCAGTTAGGCGATACACTATGCGATATCCCTCACTTTCCCCGTCGACTGTCCCGCGCTTGCGCATCGCGCGCCGGTCACGTGACTGTTCTCCGTCTTCTCTCTCCTTGACTTACAGCACAGCCCTTCCCAGCCTTTTGCCCTTCTGCATTAGCGACAGTGCTGAGAGCAGCAGCGATTCCCAGTGTCGGGTTGTTTAGAGGACAGTTGGCCGCTTTCTTTGATTTTGTTTGCGTGAGGAGAAAGTTGGCGAGGCGTGCTTCTTATGCTGAGTATGCTATCGCTTTTCTTTTATTTGTCGCCCTTATCACCCTTGGATTACGCCGCCTTTCTGAATCGGGGATTGGATCTACATCGGCGTCAGCGTGCGTTTCGCCGAAATAAAAGAGTAAGTAGCACATTGCACAAATTTATTGCTTGTAAAATAACCTATAATTGTTTCACGGAAATGTCAATTGGCGAGAGGTTCCGCGGTGGTACAACCGACACGAATGATGTCAACTGATCGTTGTAATGGCAATTTAAACATCAGAGCACGCAACTTGTTTAACATGAATTGTGTGCTTTACTGCATGGCAAGTGCATTTTTCAGCGGTCATGTTTTCCATCGTGTTCTCGGCCAGCGTTGGCAACATTAA
Source organism: Rhipicephalus sanguineus (assembly GCF_013339695.2). Taxonomy (NCBI): domain Eukaryota; kingdom Metazoa; phylum Arthropoda; class Arachnida; order Ixodida; family Ixodidae; genus Rhipicephalus; species Rhipicephalus sanguineus. The sequence goes on from NC_051179.1 coordinate 163,896,921, forward strand.
CACTTGACCGACGATCAAATGTGCTGTTTCAGTGCAAGAGATGTTTATACCCTTAATTCGAGCTTATTGTAGTCGTCCGTGGCACATGCTATGCGTTAGGGAAAAAAATATATTCATGCGTAGCTTGAACTCCACTGATTCCAGCGGCGTTTTCATGCATTCCGTAACATTGGGCTTCGGAGAAACACGCAGCTCGATTGGCGAGTCTCAGTGCGTTGGCTTCCTTCCGACCAAACTCTCGTTCGCACGTTGTGTGCAGTCACGGCAGCAACTGCACGTAAGTGCGAGGTTAAGTAATTTGTGTTAGTTACAAATGAATCTATTTTTATACGGTGTGGCGGACGCCTGCAGCCGTCGCTCGTTCGCCTTTTTCTTTTAACACTGAAGCTGTTCTCGGTCGAGCCTTTCATGTCCGTGATCCGTAACGCTTGTGGGCATCACAAACGGGTATGCGCCACAGACATTGGGTAAATCCCACTACTCACCACTGGTCTACTAAAGAAAATGAAGGCAACAGTTAGTCCAACAAATGGCGTGCGCGTTACCATATTCACACCACTGTCACGTGATACTACGTGGTTATAAAAGGTGGTGGTTAAACTACCACCTCAAAGCTTAGCAAATAGAGTTTAATAAATAGCAGTGATACAACATATCGGAGCACCTTAAGCGAAAGCTTCTTTGTAAACCTATGTATAAGAGCGGTATGATGAAGATTGCAATAAAACTATACTACCACCTTGAAACTTAACGAAGAGAGTGTTTAATAAAGAGCAGTGATACAACAGTGAAAGACTACAAACCGTGAAAGGTTTGTAGTGGAAGACTTGCAAAACGTAGAAATGCGTTAGCCTGACGAAGGGAACGCCACCAGATTCGCTGTTTCATCGTGTTCACGAAGCGGGGTTAGTTGATTTTTTTTTGTCTAAATTGTGAGATATGAAAGCCCAGGAAATTGTGTGATAGGAAAACCCAGGAAATTCACGATTGTATATTTGATAGACTTGTCTAATCGCACACTCACTGTATCGCCGAGGGGCCACAAATACTGCAATCATTCCATCGCATCTGGTGTAAGCTGGTGGCATGAATTCTCTGGTGGCTCACGCTTAGACTTAGCCTTCAGGAAACACAGGCGCTTCGCTCGCTCTCCCTGAGCAAGGAGTGAGAGTTCGAAGGAGCAGAGTGGGTATCGCGCAGTAATAAACACTGCTCTCTACACACATTGCCGTGCTCCCGCAAAGGCTGCGGAGATAGCGCCACCTTCTTCCTTTTTTCAAGAAACACGCTATTAATACACGCACAAATAACACGTGCTGTTGAGCTTGTCTGGTCACGCTCGCCCTTCGGAAATACTCCTGCCATGATTCATGTCTCGTTCGGCCTGGTTTGAATCCGCAGCACGGCCGCCCGTAGGCAAACCATAATATTGCCGGGCTGTGCTTTAAACTCGGGGAAGATCGATACAATCGACCTTAAAAGAAAAAAAAAACAGATGGTAAAACAACATTATGTTTTCATTTTGATGTTTAAGCGTCACTACAAGGAACTCTATTAAATATTTATATGTTTTATAATATAACCGGAAACGCTATTAAACAGATAAACAAGACATTAGATATTTAATTATGTTTAGTATGCAAACATAAGATACTGTTGCACTATTGTATATAAGGTAGATGTTTTTAATGTGATCTGTATGCTAAGCTAACATGTCGGTAAATGATTGTATAACTCTGGCGCCTGCCTGTACATTTATGTATGTTATAGCTGCGTATATCCATGCTGGCATTCTGCTAAGGATCCATATGCTTGTAACATGTTTTTGCTTGACCATATTAAGTTTAATAAAGTTCAAAGCTGAATACTGAGCTTGTCTAAAACATATTTCTTAGAGCATTCATGATATCGCACCCATAAAATGTCACCATCATTATCTGCCGAAGTTGTTTGGTCGTGCTCCGGATGCTGTTGGCATGTTCAGGCTGTCGGTAGCTTCAAGTGCATACTGTGCAGAAATCATAGTTGGTCACAGGGTTCTCCATAGGGGAGGGGGGCGAACTTTTGCCGCAACCGCCCCCGTAGTCGAGACCTCACCGTAGTCGAGGTCTTCTAATAGTGGTACATCATCCAGCACGTTGATAGTTTCCAGACGATATTCGGGAAGAAGAAAGTTAATGTACTGCTGTTGAGCAGATGGTGGTGGCTGCTGTTGCTGCTGCTTAGCCGAGTCGTTGGCTGACCCGATGGCGGCTGCCGCTGTTGTTGCTGCTCCTGCTGAGCCGAGTCGTTTGGCTGACCTAAAGGCGGCTGCTCCTCTTGCTGCTGCTGATGCATTCGAGGCGATGCCGATTCGAACAGATCGCGGGTTTGCTCAAATATTGTCACGATCAATAGCCGACAGGACGACAGAAGACAAAGAAGCGAGCAGCACGAGCTGCAGCTGTGGGCTTTCTGAGGAAGACGACGTTGAGGCGTCTGCTCTTTTTGTTATCGGAATACAGACTTGTCTTTCCTCGTCGCAACGTGGTCCTCTATCTTGTTATTTCCGCGTTGCGACACTGGTGGAGGTGCTGGACTTCTACGTCTGATGCTCGGGACTCTGCCACGACCCGGCACTTCAAGTCCGACACCGGAACCTGTTCCTGCAGTGGACACTCCTGTCCACCGCTACAGTCGCCGACAGCGAGGCCTCAGTCCCGAGGCAATCCCTCTGGAACCTCTCCAGCCAAGGACTCCGTCTGCAGAAATGGCAACTGGCGGCGCTTCACAGGTGACCGTTGAGCAGCCTCGGATTCCTGAGACCTTCCACGGCGAGGTTTATGAAGACGTCGAGGATTGGTTGGACCAGTATGAGCGAGTCGCCAAGGCGAACCATTGGACCGTCGAACAGAAGCTCGCGCGCCTCTACTTTGCTCTAGCGGACAGCGCTCGCACGTGGTATGAGAACTGCGAGGCCACATTGTCTTCTTGGGATGCCTTTCGGCAGCAGCTTCGCAGCACCTTCGCAAACAACGACCGCCGCGATTCGCTCAGCAACCCATCAAGTCTCGTATACAGAAACCGAATGAGAGTGTCGCCATGTTTGCGGAGGACATGACCCGCCTATTTCGACGAGCTGACCCTGAGATGCCTGAAGCCAAGAAACTACGACATTTGATGCGAGGCGTCAAAGGACAACTGTTTGCCGTCTTCTTCGCAACCCGCCGACAACCGTTGCGGAATTAGTCCAAGAGGCTACAAGTATCGAGCGAGCACTACAGCAACGGTGCCGCTATTACGACCGACCGAACAACGCCTCGATCAGCGTCTCTGCTCTGACGGCCGGCAGTGGGGGTTCTCTACGTGAGCTCATTCGCTAGGTTGTTCATGAAGAAATCCGCAACCTCCTTGTGACTCCACAAGAACCTGCAATGGCTTCGGTTGCAGAAGTCGTACGACATGAGATCAGGCAAGCATTTTCTTTGCCCGAATCGCTACCAGACCAGCGATCGGTTAACTATGCGTCGGCCGTCCGTCGTCCAACGCCATTGCCGCACAACTCGTCTCCTCTGGCTCATCCTTGCAACGAGCCGCTGATTCCCATCGTACATTCCACCGCCGAATGAGCCGGTGATTCCAGCGTACATTCCACCGCCGCCCACTCCCCAACTTAATGCGCATACGGAAACATCGCCGTTCTACCCCTCCGCCACGTCTGCAGCCTGGTCGCAAAAGGATGGCCACCAGTCGACGACTTGCTCGTAAGACGGACTTGTGGCGCACCGTCGACGCCGTCCACTTTTTTTCCATTGCGGAGAAGCCGGCCCTGTTTACCGTATTTGCCCTTACCTTGACCAGAGATCTCAGACTTTGTGCCGCCCTTTCCACGTCCTCGTTGTGACAACCGCCGCGACAGCAACATGCACCCGCAAGCAGAGCCATGGTCCGTATCGTCGACCCCGTTCTCCGTCACCTGCACCGAGCTCTTCGTCGCCCGTCGTAGCTACGCCGACGCTGCCCGGGCAGATCCCCCAGCCCTCCTCGGGGAACTAACCCAGCGACCTTTGGGGGGAAGTTGCCGCCCGTCGAGACGCTACAACACCCCCAACCGTACGATACGACGATACGACGGACGATGCGACGTCGCCGACCCCGAGGAATCGTAAGCGCCGACATAGCTATTTACATAGACGGACGCCCAGTGACAGCGCTTGTGGATACTGGCGGATTTCTCAATTATAAGCCGGAGCTCGCCGACTGCCTCAAAAACACGCCAGGCCTGCGCTGAAACCGCAGCACAGTCACAGCGAAAGCTCGAAGAGGCGGTCTTTTCTAGAGACTCGTTGCAAGCTCTCTTTGGGTACAATACAAGTACACTATAAAGTTACCCACACGCCCTAAATCAATTTTTTTTGTGAAGTTGGGAAGCACCTACTAAGCCATTATTCGTCATTCTGCGGAGAAGCGAGCACCAGCTACACGTCTGTAAGGCATTATGTGCACTTTGTTGACGCGACGACTGATGACGATGAAGAATCATGGCTCAGCCATTTGTAATGCGTTGAAGCTTTAACGGCCCACCTGTTATGTATTTGCATTGGGTGACGCCCGCTCGCTATTTCCCTCTCCCGTCATGCTGTATAACATACGTTGACGTGGGAGAGAGACGGGGGGGGGGCGAATAACTTTACTGAAACCCCGAGGAAATGGATCATGCGCTCATGGCTTCCTTGCCAACCATCCAGTGCACTTGCGAGGAACCCACTACGCTATAAAGCATTGTAATTTACTGAGACCCCGAGGAAATCAATCTGCGCTTATAGGCTTCTTTGCAACCAATACAAGTGCACTTGCGAGGAACCCACTACGCTCTAAATCATTCTAATTTTTGAGATGTACGGCAGCAGGCACTGTGCCATTTTTCGTCATTTTACGGAGATCCGTGGTACCTGCTAAACGCATTTAAGTCATTATGCGCACTTTGTTGATGCTGTGCCTGATGACGACGAAGAATTATGGCAGAGATCTTTGTAATGGGTTGGAAGCATTGCACAACCTACTCGTTGCGCAATTGGCATTGTGTGACGCCTCGTTACAGAATTCGCGTTGTGCGACGCTTGGTGCTTATTTTACTCTTCTACCACGCTATATTGCATATGCTAATGTGGTTCCTTCCCGACATGAAGCCTGTATTGGACCTTTTCGCAAAGCAGTTTCAAGCACCGGCATGGCTCAGAGGTTGAATACTGGGCTCCCACGCAGAGGGCCCAGGTTCGAGCCTCGTTCCATCCTGGAATTTTTTTCTTATTTCGTTTTTTTCTTATTTCGATCGATACTGTACGGTTACGGACACCGCGGCGGCGGCGGCGCGGCGGCGGCGCGGCAGCGGCGGCGGCGGCGGACAACTACGGCGCCAAAAACGGCCGGTGAAATGATCTCATAACAGCTGTGCGCTGTAAAAAGTTAACTTCACTGCCAAATGAATCGCACTCCGGCCATTCCGCTCTAGTGGTCTTTGGTAACCCCATTTCGTTAGTCCCCGTCGCCGCAAGGTGGCCTGATCTTAGGAATGGATTTCCTGTCTGAATACGGCGCCGTTATAGACATTCCGGACAGGTCGGTTACATTTTGGATGGCCCCGGATCAAGTTTCGGATATACGCTATGCAGATCTGCCACGTAAACATCTGCGCGTCTTCGACGATGACGTGACCATCCCTCCGCGGTCCAGCGCTCTCGTGGCTGTAACATGCGACCTACTAGGCAAGTACGACTACATCGCCGAACAATCCCAACATTGCTATTCAGCCATGGCCTATCCATTGCAAGAGGCGTCATAAGCGTAAAGTGCGGACACACGCAAGTTCTAGTAACAAACTTCAGCCCTGAGCGACGACATCTTGCGAGAGGTATGGCAGTCGCGTACGTGGAGGAGCTCACTGAGGTCGCAAGCTGCTTAACTGTGGAGCAAGACGATCACACCGACCTGCTGCCCGTACCTCTATCCGTCGATGTTGGCCCAAGTTTGCTGCCTACGCAGAAGGAAAGCCTCCTGGACCTTATTAATCAGTTTCAGGATTGTTTCTCTTCGACGTCCAGAGTTTGTCAAACGCCTTTGACGAAACATCGCATCATTACGGATGAAACGGCCAGACCCTACGGCAAAACCCGTACCGAGTAGCTCCGCGGGAACGTGAAGCCATAGAAAGTCAGGTGCGCAAGATGCTTCAGGATGACGTTATTCAGCCGTCGAAGAGTCCTTGGGCATCGCCGGTAGTATTGGTGAAGAAAAAGACGGCACCTTACGTTTCTGCGTGGACTGCCGCAAGCTCAATCAGGTTACTAAAAAAGACGTTTACCCGCTACCTGGTATAGACGATTCCCTCGATCGACTACGGCATGCACGTTATTTCTCGTCGATGGATTTGAGGAGCGGATATTGGCAGATAGAAGTCGACGAAAGAGACAGAGAAAAAAACATCATTCGTGACACCCGATGGCCTTTATGAATTTAAGTTACTTCCTTTCGGCTGTGCTCCGCACCGGCAACATTTCAGCAGCTCATGGACACCGTACTATCAGGCCTCAAGTGGCAAACGTGCCTGGTATATTTGGACGATGTGATTGTATTTTCTGCCACATTTGACGAGCATTTGAAGCGACTACACGCGGTATTCCAAGCGATACGATCTGTTGGACTAACGCTTAAACCAGAAAAATGTCACTTTGGCTTCGAAGAGCTTCTGTTTCTGGGGCATCTTGTCAGCAGTGAAGGTGTGCGGCCTGACCCCGACAAAATAGCTGCCGTTACAAGTTTTCCCGCACCATCTGACAAAAAGGCAGTCAGACGATTTTTAGGACTGTGCGCCTATTACCGACGCTTCATTCAGAATTTTTCACGCATTGCCTCGCCGTTGACACGTCTCACCAGAGAAGACGTCACATTCGTGTGGGGTGAAGAGCAGCAGGAAGCGTTCAACGAGCTGCGGCAACGCCTCCAAAATCCGCCAGTCCTCGGACACTTTGACAATGACGCTCCGACAGCGGTCCACACCGACGCCAGCAATGTTGGCTTAGGAGCCGTACTCGTGCAGTGGCAATGATGGCGCCGACGAGTTTGCTTATGCGAGCAGGACCCTCTCCCGCACGGAAGAGAATTATTCCACCACTGAAAAAGAGTGTCTTGCGGTGGTGTGGGCTGTTATAAAGTTTCGCCCATATTTGTACGGCCGCCCGTTTAAAGTTGTCAGCGACCGTCATTCTCTTTGTTGGTTGACGAACCTAAAAGACCCCATCAGGACGATTGGCGCGCTGGAGCCTTAAGCTTCAAGAATTCGATATGGCTATTGTGTACAAATCAGGGAAGCGGCATGCGGATGCCGATTGCCTTTCTCGCGCGCCACTTGAACATGCAAATTCTGACGATGACGACGACGCGGCCTTTGTCGGGTTGTCAACACGACTACAATCGCACAGCAGCAACGCGACGACCCGAACTGCAATCCATTATTGGTTTCTTGGAGGGACGCACATCCGCTGTGCCAAAGCTCTTCGCAAGAGGAGTAGCATCATTTTGCTTGAGAAACGACGTCCTATATAAGGTGAACTTTTCGCCGAACGGAAACACCTACTTACTCGTCGTTCCAACACACCACTGAGGAAAGAAGTACTACAGGCGTGCCATGATGAAGCACATCCGGTCATCTGGGTTACACACGAACGCTATGCCGAGTGAGACAAAAGTACTACTGGCCAAGACTAACGGCAACCGTTCAACAGTACGTTCGGACTTGCCTTGAATGCCAGCGTAGGAAAGTGCCAGCCGTCAAACCAGCAGGGCTCCTCCATCCGATTGATGTACCGGATGTACCATTCACTCAAGTCGGAATGGATCTCCTAGGCCCATTTCCAACTTCGGCTGCAGGGCGCAGATGGATAATTGTAACCACGGACTACCTCACTCGCTACGCCGAAACCAAGGCTCTGGAGAGGGGCACGGCAATTGAAGCAGCCCGGTTTTTTTATAGAGAATGTAGTGCTGAGGCATGGCGCTCCATCTGTAGTAATAACTGACAGGGGAACAGCATTCACAGCCGAGCTGTACACACAGTGCTGAAGCTTAGCGGCACATCTCACCGGCGTACAACGGCATACCATCCACAAACGAATGGTCTGACGGAGCGGCTAAACAAGACACTTGCCGATATGCTCTGCATGTACGTTGATGCGGAGCATAAGAACTGGGATGAGATCTTGCCTTATGTCACTTTTGCATATAATACGCCCAGCAAGAGACAACATGCATGACACCGTTCCGTCTTCTCCATGGCCGTGAAGTCACAGCCATGCTCGACGCTATGCTGCCGCATGAAAACGATGGCGTCGGTACAGATGCAGACTACATAACTCAGCTTGCTGAAGAAGCCCAACCACTTGCGCGCACGCGTATTCGTCGCCAGCAGGACTATGACACAAGGCGCTACAATCTACGTCACCGACCAGTCTACTACGAGCCGGAGAGAGAGTTTTGGGTCTGGACCCTAGTTCGCCAGCGTGGCCTCTCAGAGAAGCTATTACGGCGGTACTTCGGGCCGTATAAAGTCCTCCGACGTCTCACTGATGTTAACTATGAGGTTGTTCCCGACAGTCCACATTGCTCAAGGCGTCAAAAGCATGCACCAGAGGTTGTTCACGTGGTTCGGATGAAGCCTTATTTGTGCGAATGAACTCATGGGCTGCCAGTGAGTACAAACCCTGCTGCCGTGACGATGAAGCATCGGGACGATGCTTCCTTGGAAGGGAGGCTGTCACGATCAATAGCCGACAGGACGACAGAGGACAAAGAAGCGAGCAGCACGAGCTGCAGCTGTGGGCTTTCTGAGGAAGACGACGTTGAGGCGTCTGCTCTTTTGTTATCGGAATACAGACTTGTCTTTCCTCGTCGCAACGTGGTCGGTCCTGTATCTTGTTATTTCCGCGTTGCGACAATATAGAAGTTAGCATGGTAATAAATTCTCTGTTATTGGTAAAAGCTTCAATTAGAGTTGCAATGTCAGTGAATACGCCGCCGGCATTATCATCCACTGCCTCGCCCGACATTATGACGACAAAACAAATGACCTCGTAGATTAAGGGCCCTTATATACGTGTACCACTTTGCGTTCTTATAGTTTTTTTTCCTCTCTCCTTCACCACCTCCATCCAGCGCTCCTTCGGTAGCCCCCGCGTGTTTTTTTGTTTCTTTTTTGTGTGAACGCGTATGTATGCCTGATAACTCTGTTGTAACCTTCTGCGGCCATGGTGCATCCGTTACGATCTCAGTAACAGAACGTCCTGTCTGTGTGTTCGCGTTGCGGCTGCCGCGTGCGGGATGCGATAACAGAATCAAGGGTGAAGAAGACGTATGTATGTATGTAGTACGTACGTACGTACTTATGTATGTATGTATGTAGTATGTATGTATGTAGTATGTATGTTGTATGTATGTATGTATGTATGTATGGATATGTATGTATGTATGTATGAATGCCACTAGTTTCAAAGATAAAAAATACAAAAAAAAAAATTCTGTCATACGCACGCCCCACGGATCGTTCTTTTTTTCCTTTTGCGAGGGGCGTCACCATGTATTCAACGTGGAAAACAGTTTTATGCAGCATCAGTTATTCAAACAATCGTTTCCTCCGGACAACGAACACTACGTAGGTAACACCACTGCTCAAATTTATTTACAACCAAGAGGTACACAGATGCAACTACCTCGACAAAATAGAGTACTAATGCTAGACAAAACTAGCGGCAACGGTCCCCAACACAGG
>NC_051179.1:163906819-164086818 GCF_013339695.2 Rhipicephalus sanguineus
TTCCTGGACGAGACATGGGTGACGGCGGGACACACTCAGTTGATCGTATGGACAGACACCGTGGTGCAGAAGCGCGGACGCCTGTACGCTCGCGCACATGGCCTTTCAACGGGTCTGAAACAACCCTCTGGGAAAGGCCAGCGCCTGATCGTCACGCACATCGGCAGTGAAGATGGATTCGTAGACGGCTGCTTGGATTTATTCCGAGGGCGAAAAACATGCGATTACCACGAAGAAATGGACGGCAATCGCTTCGAGGGATGGTTCGGCGACGTGCTGCAGAAGTTGCCAGCTGGTAGTGTCATTGCTTTGGACAATTCACCTTACCACTCCCGGCGAGAAGAGAAATTGCCGACGACGTCCTGGAAGAAGGAAAACATACAAGAGTGGCTGAATAGCAAGGAAATCGCCTACAGCGCGACGTTAGTGAAGAGGCAGCTGCTTGAGTTGGTGGCATCTGTGAAGCCACGCTTTCTCAGCTACATCATAAACAACGCAGCTGCAAGGGCCGGTTGCGTTGTGCTCATGCTCCCGCCTTACCACTGCGAATTCAATCCCATTGAGCTCGTGTGGGCAAAGGTGAAAAATGGTATCGCTGCGGACAACCGAGACTTTAAGCTGTGCACTGTTGAAGACATCTTGAGGGAAAAAATCAAGAACGTAACGGCGGAAGACTGGAGGAAGAACATCCCGCATGTGATGGAACTGGAGGCTAAGTTCCGAGTTTACACGTCTGGAAGTGACCATGTCCAGCCCATCGTCATCCAACTGGGGGAAGATGACACTGAAGAAAGCGACTCTCACTGCGAGCTGTCCGGCATTGAGCCCCTCGAGCAAGCTTAACGGCTACCTATTAATTAAATAACAGCCCTTATCAGGGCTACCTAAATGTTGCCGGTGGGGATGTTGTGTTCAGTCATCCACCCCGTGACCCCTCAAATAAGTAGGCAGTTCATTTGATGGCGTATTCCTTTTAATGGAAGTTCAATTCTGAAAGAGCAACGTCCTGCACACATTTTGCTCAATTTAACTACTGGCATGGAAACATGCTGAAATGCTGGCAAATCGAAATGCAAACATAATTATTAACCCTGAAAAACCATGTGGCGCCCAAGATCCTCATCCAGGCAGCCACTGTCCAGCTTGACAGGCCCGTTGATGAGATAGCTGCAGTCAACGCGAAATTGACAACCACTGTTAACAGCTTGCACGCCACAGCACATTAATGTGGTTTCATTGTTTGGGTATCTAGCTCATGCAAGTAAGGAACAATTATAAAACATCATTACTTTAGTGAAGCCCAAACTGCTCATTCGTGCAGCCATTGCCATGTTGTGGCGCCCTATGGTGAAGTAGCAGCAGCCGAGGCGAAGTTGACTGCCAATGTTGGCAGGGCGTATGTTGAAACGAAAACAAAAGTGGCTTCGTTGGAACCACCGAGAAGATTTACATGCCCCTAAAGGCCAATCAATGCAGCCAAGCAATAACAGGGACACACCGTCGGCCCAGTTTACTCCATAGCATAGTCACTGTTAATTTCACTAAGCCGCTTCAAAAAATAATATCAAAGCAAGCCCAGTGCCGTGCCCCTGTTGCCCATTTCCAGGTAGTTGTGCCACCCTTAGTGTTCTTTATAGCCTGTTCAGATGAATAATGCCAATGCAAGCACTGCGAGAAGCAATTGTAAGCTTCAGGTCTGCCGAGGCAGTCATGTTGGAGCCATCGACAAGCTTTACATGCCCCTAAAGGCCAATAAATGCAGCCAAGCAATAACAGGAACACACCGTCCGCTCAGTTTACTCTACATCGCAGTCACTGTTAATTTCATTAAGCCACTTTAACACATAATAGCAATGCAAGCCCAGTGGAGTGCTCCTGTTGCCCGTTTCCAGGTAGTTGTACCGCTCCTATTGTTGTTGACAGCCTGTTGAGATGAATAATGCCAATGTGAGAAGGCCCAAGGTAATCATTGAGGCAGCAGCCACCGTCGAGCTTGAGGGGCCGAGTGGTCAAATAACGATAGTCAGGGCACGCTTGAAAGACACCGTTAGCAGTCTTGCATACAAACCACAATCACGTCATAGCCATTGTTTTTAAAATAGCAGTAGTCAACTCCAAATTGAGAGCAACTGTTAGCAGCTCGCATGCCAAAGCACAGTCATGTGGTTGCACTGTTTATTTTGGTTATCTGGCTGAGGCAAGTAATGAAAATAAGAACAATTATAAAACATAATTTGCTTAGTGACGTCCATAATACTCATTTCGGCAGGCACCGTTGATCTTTACGGGCCCCATGGTACTTAATTGCAGTAATTGGGCGTACGCTTGAAAGGCACTGTTAGCATTCTGCACTTCAAATCATATAAATGTAGTAGCCATTGTTTAATTTGTTTATCTGACTGGACAAGTAATGCAAACACAAGCACAATTATTAACCCTGAATAACTCTGCTAGCACTTTCTGCTTTTTTTTTGGTACTGAAAAATGCCGAGTAAAGTTAGATGTTTTACTGAGGTACTTTGGCCATCGACCAAGCCCTAGGCAAAGTGACAGTCAGATTCAGACAATGAAATTGGTGAAGTAATAAATGGTGAAAGTTGCAAAAGCTCTCGGTACACTACTTTACTGTGCTCCATTCACTGAAAAATGCCTTTATAACGATGATAGCGTCAGACAGGAAATGACAGCCCACTGCACAATATTATTCGTATTGAAAATGTGTACCACCATATGTGATGGGCAGTGAAACCTGTTTACGGAGACTGGAAGCATGAAAAATGCAACAACATAGCAAGGTGCCGTTTCACAATATGGCACCCTTTCATGTGCACTTCTGAAGAGCTGCCGCATGCACTGATGCATAAACACATGAACAAGGGTAAGAAGTGAAATTAGTGGGCAATTCACGGGATTCTTTTAAGATAATGTAGCTCTGTAAGCTTCTTTGTTGTCACAGCTGATAGACCTATTTTTTTTTGCAAGTTGGTTAGTCACATTGTGGCAACAACACAAGAAGCAAGGACAGAAAAATAGGAGAAAATAAAGCAAATAGGCAGACTGAGAAGACAAGGTGGACGAGAGAGAAAGGCTTTAGTGAAGTCGAAGAGGTCAGTCGCGCTATTCAGAGGACTTGGTGCTTTGAATGAGATGACTATGAGTTTAGGAAATCCTGAAAAAAAAAAAGACGCAGCTGAAAGACAATTTACAAAAACAAACGCTAACATAAAATAAAAAGACAGAGAAAGGAATGAACACAAGCACGCACAGAAGCACGCACATATTTACACATGCGCACAAACATAAGCGCGAGAACTAAGAAAATCTCAAATATAAAGGAATGGGGGAGATAAAAAATATAAAGAAACGCCAGAAAAAACGCACACACATTTACAGACAGGTGTGCGTAGAGGTATCATGAGTCGGTTCACAAGCTGTCCACGTTGTCAAATGTTTTTTTTTTTTCGTTTTTAAAGACGATAGTCTTTCTAGAAATTTTGGTCTGTCTTTCTGTCTGTCTTTCTGTTTGTCGGCACGTCCCTCGATTCAGCCACTCGGCCAAAGTTGAACCACTTGCCCAAGGGCCAGCCGTCTTGAACTGGTACGGCTGTTCATACTTGTGAACGTTGTCGATCAAAAAGTAAATATCATGCATATCTGAGGTGCAACATCACTAGGTAAGTATTAGGTGGCGTGTTCCTTTAATAGAAAATGCATACATACGTAATTTTAAGGACCCTAGTTTCTTAAGCTGCGCTGAAAATGCATAAGAATGGAAGCTTGAGCGAGTTGGTATGCGTTCATCTTTGTTAAACAGCGCTCACTAGACGACGACGAAGTAAAAGAAGGCACATGACAGGCGCTGCCTGTTGTGTGCCTTCTTTTACTTCGTCGTCGTCTAGTGAGCGCTGTTTCAACAAAGCTGAAAATGCGACTGCGCTGAAATTTGCCTTCCTCCGTGCCCTTCGCACGAGCTCATTGTTGTGTTTCGGTTTCGGTTCTGTATTGCACTGCACGAATGCCATGGGTTGGTGTTGAAAAACTTTAGTTTTGAGAAGGCCAAGAAGGTGAAAAAAAATATTTAAAAAATGAAAAAGCAGCGTTGTGGGCGGCCTTCAGGCTGCCGGTTGTGGGCGCCGCTCTGGCGTTCCTGTTTTACCCAGGCGACGTGTAAATAAAAGAGTGTGTGGAGAGTAGTCGTTGAGTGCGGACGTTTCTCTGCTTCAGCGCTTCGCGCCAAACCGCGTTTTCGGGCTGGCTGGCGTCCCCGCCGGTCGCGTTGGTCACCGCCGGTCTTCGCCTGCTGCTGCGCCGGGACTACCAGCACGCAACACAGCACTCATGTTTCCCGACGTATTGCCAGATGGCGTCCATATCTCACACAGCGCCTCTTCTATCGTCTTTACACGACATTTGCAGCGAAGCACGCAGATACGCGGCCAATTTTTGCACCGTTGCCTGAGCGGTCATAGGAATTTATAGTGGCAACATATCACGAGAATGGAAAAGCAGCTCAGAGCTTTGTCATGGGAAAGCATAGCGAGCTCTGGCAGCACACCTTATACGTGATTGTGTCACAGCTGGCATTCTACAGCTGGCGCGAGGTGAACAATGAGAACCACAGAACGACGCGAATTTACGCCAAGTTCCCTTTTGAAGGCAGCGGTTTAACGGTCATAATTGGTTCGACTTGGTTCTGGGGCGAACAAACATCTGACCGTTGCTAATTCAACCACATTCCCTCAAGCAGCGCGTGTTAGGAGAGCAATCAATCGACGTTGCTACACAACACAGGAAAAACGCAGCGATACCCTCGGCTATCTTATAACACTGCTGCTAACAATCGTTCGCGCTGAGCTGGCAGAAACAAATTTTTGCGTGGGAGGTCGCTTCCACAAATGTATGCCGTTGATGAACTCGTAGGTTTGTTCCATCCGCGTACACTTTTCTCATTTCTCCTGAGAATGCTTCTGCTCGATCACCTCACCACGTCCGACGGAAAACACAGCGACACGGTACACGAAGCACACCCACCGCTCACAGTAGGCACCACACAGCGCACTTCGGCAAACTTCCCTCGTCATAACTTCACTTCGGAGCAAAACAAAATACCATGGAACGAACACACACTATGTTTGCTTGCAGCGGTGTGTCGCCGCCGCGTCCCGTTTTTCAGACGAAGCGAAGCCCAGCGTCACCGATGCTCGGTGCAGTCTTCCTTCGCCGGAGAACAAACACACGCAGTACAAATGGTGCATCGTAAGCTCGCAATAATATTTCCGGCATGACAGGCCACCAAAAACAGCTTAGGAATTCACTCTGACGAGGCATGCTCACAGCTGACGCGACTCGGCCGAGTTCGAAGCGCGGGCGGCCATCTTCTCCTTGAGCGGAGTCACCGGCCGTCCGGCTCGTGACGTCAGTCTAGAGCGCGCGCCCATTGGTGGATGCGCGTGTGCATCCGCCTTTGAGGTGCAAATGCCGCTTTTTTCTAAAGTTGTACCCAACTATAGTTAAGCTACGCTGAAGTAAACATAAATGAGCCTAATTAACTTTAAGTGATCTAAATCTGATTAGGCCTAAATATATCTACTTATGCTAAGCCTAACATAGAGAGAGAGAGAGAAAGACAAAGAAAAAAAGCATGGCATAGCCATGTATAGTAAAGAAAGCATAGCATAGCCATGAATAGTATAGTATTGGCGGCGAGATCGAGCAGAGTCGGCACCTAGCGGCGAGCGGACGAAACCTCGCGGTGTGGATGGCTCCTTGCGTCGTCTGCTAGCCACACCGTGTTCGCATGTGTGCGTACGTCATGCGCGTCCTCAGATTGCAGCTTATTCCGTTGTGCTGGCACAGTATCAAATGCTTGTACGTATGCCTACACGATATACATAAGCATTTCGCCTTACGAGACTTGTATGCACTCTAATGAGTGAGCACATGCCCGTGTCGGTATGGCGCTAGGTCTAACCATCGTACCGTCCATTCGCCAAAATCATTTTAATGTGGGTACCGCTTGCTCGTTCAAGCACGTCACATAGTTCATTCGGCGTCGTCCTAAACCAAAAAAAGTACTAAATGTCAAGGTGTGAATGCAGAATTTTAGCGACACCATCTCGTGATATGTTGGCGATTTGTAAATTTTTGTGATTCCGAAAAGCATGAACTAGCGTCTGCAGAGGATGGTAAGCGGTAAAAAAGACCTGAAGCCACGCATTTCTTCAGCAATATGCGTATTCATGCAAACAGAAAAGCAGAGTGCACAAAGTTTTACTTCATCTAATTACGCAGAAATACAGGCTCTCTTTCTTTGAAGCCGCTAGCGCAAAAAGTAAATACTTTTACTTACTTACTTTTCCTTACTTAGTTTTCCGACAACAGCGATTGTGCTGTGCGGCAGAACTTTGACGCCTGCACCAAACAGCTGCGATAACTCGGCTACATATCAGCACGGCACGCAGTGGTTGTTGAGAAGCAAAAACCATTCAAAAACAGCCACTGCAGCAATTGCAGTGATCTCTTTCCTGCTATGACATCCTGTTACTGTGTTTACACTATCGAAAGAGCGCTCGCACGGCACAATAAACGCGATTACATGTGGACGAGGGAAGACTGCTTACCGTTCCAACTACAACTATCGTGCTGTCTGGGAGAACCTTGACGCTCGGCTGCTGCGCCCATCCGCTAGAATAACAAGTCTTAAAGTTGCGTCCAGTCTGACAATACAAATATAGCCCGTGAGACCTCCCGAACCAATAGACCTCTACCAGCCTACGTCACTCACTCCCCGTGCGTCAGGTCACGTGACCTCTCGGCGCACGTGCAACCGCGGGTGGTTGGCAAAACATTCCTGCTGCCGGCTCAGCGTGGTACAGTCGCACGGTGTTTGGCGCACGTTTTTTTTTTTTTCTTTGGAACCTTTTTCTGAATCTTTTGGTTCCAAGATTATTTGTGGTATGTGTCAAAGAACATATAAATGTGTCGTGGAATGTGTGACGAAAAATTTGCCACGCTGCTGGCTGTTTAACTTGGAGAAGTGAACCCACGTGGTGGTTTGTGCAAGGAACAGCGGCATCGTCATCGAAAATGTGCCGCGTTTACTGTGGCGTGTAGTGTGCGTTGAAAGGCAGCGACGATATCGGTTCACATTTGCGGACGTTGAAACTGACAATATTGTGTGGTGTGTGTTGTGTGAATAACGATGCATCTTGTTTGCGAAAACATCGGCACGCGTTGTTTCTAACAGGGCAATTTGCAGTGACCGGTTGTCGACGGAACATCAGGATTGGACATTTTATTTGACGCGATGATCTGCGAGTGCGTACATCTCAGTGTTTGTGCTGCGTGCACAAAAAAAAAAAAAAGAAAGGGCATGGTGTCCGTGCTGAAAGGTGAGACTACGCATGAGCTACCAGCGTGTTTTAGCATTGCGGAACATGCACGTATGGTTTACCACGGCGAATATCCAGAACCATACGCGTATCGCCTTTTATTGGAGATATACGTCATAATGGAAGCAGTGGAGATTCTTGTTTGTCATATTCTAGTTAGCTTATCTTTACGGCTCGATATTTATGAAGTGACATTCCGAGTTTGTGTACCAAGTCTAAAGGAGAGGAGCAAGTATGGAAACACGTTGTAGGCATCAGATACAGCGACGTAACCGCGCAAGAGAATATTTATAATTAAATTATTGGTGTTCAACATCTCTAAACTGCTCAGTGGATTATGAGGACCGCGGTAGGGGATAACTTCACTTTAATTTTCACGGGGATTTGTTAACCGAACGCAGGCTAATGCGTGTTTCCTTCGTTTTTTTTTCTTTGATTCATCTCTGATCAGAATTTTGCGCCGTGAGTGAGAATCGAATCCGTGACCTCGCGCACAATAGCCGCCAATGCTGTACATCGTTTAAAACTGCAGTGCAGATTTCGCGATCGACGGAAATTCATGCCATGCTAATCCATGCCATGCTAATATTTCTCCAAACACCAGTCGCCGTGAAAATGTACAACGTTCACTTCCGAGGAGCATAAGATTTTTTTATGGCTGTCATCCCCGACGAGCAAATCATATGTTGAACTAACAGAATCGTTCATTACAGGCAGTAACTCTTGCTTCTAACAGCTGTGAGTTCAGAAAACAGCAATTTGCAAAAACTTCTATCGAAGTAAAGCAGACACACGCAGCGCTGCTATGCAGAGAGATCCAGCCGGCGGAACTTTCTTGCCAACCAGCACCTGCTCCGAAGGCGGGACTTGGGGGCGGGACACTGCCAGTGACGTCACACTGTTTGCAAACAGGGAGAGGTCTATTGGCCGCAGTGGCGCAGCGGTTAACGTGTCGCGCTCGGAACTGCGAGGACGTTGGTTCGAACCTCGCTGCTGTCTTGTTTTTTTTTTTCCCCGGAAGGGTTTTGTTTGGTGTCGCATTCTGTTTCCAAACTGAGAAGCGCGAAGCGGCTCGTGGTTTACGTGCGCCTCAGTGACACGGGCACCCCACGGACCTCGCGTGCCTGCCCCGAAGGGGCAGGCGCGCGGGCTAAACAGCGCGTGGCCGCGACAGCGGCCAGTAGCGCGTGACGGAGACACTGCCAGCCGGCCATTGAGCGTTAGCGAAATGGCCGCACTCGCGAAGCGAGGGCGAAGCCACGATTAGTTTTCCGCGCCCGAAGGGCGCAGAGGGCCTTCACTGATCAATAGGAAAATTTCTTCGCGCTAATCAGTCTGGCAAGACTTGTGAGACCAAACAGAACCCTGCCGTGGGTTACGGACGTAACGATAGCGAGAACTACAGTTACGTCTGGACGTAACCCTAGCCACAGCCTAAGTACAAATGCGTACCCACATGTCAAAAAGTTCGTCGTCTACAAGATCGACAACTTCAGAAATTGCGAGGCCCTTTACCTGAAGCAAGGGGCAATCTCGAAGCGTTCGATGGGTGTAAAAACTGGAACGGACGGAAAGCAACAGCGTGACAGGAGTATCATACACACCTCAGCCGCAGATCACCATCCGCGCGCGCACACAAACTTCGTATTCGTAGACAAGTTTAACACATGCCATCAACAAGCAGCTGGGTCTCTTAGGGATAAACAATCGCCCAGACGTAGAGGGATCTTCAAGGAGCAGGCGGACGAAAAGTCCCCAGACCTCAAGTTACCCGGATGGATTTTGTCAGAAAAGAGACGCTCGTAGACGCTGGCACCGCCGATGATGCCTGCCGCCGAAGGCCACCAGGCTACAGTGTACTAGAAGGGGGCAGTGGAACGAACTACAGTGTACTGTAAACGAACGAAGCGGCCGCGCCGTATCTCGGGTGATGCTCCGACGGGCGATCGTAGCGGCGGCGCTGTAGTCACTTTGTACTGAAGCTGTGGATAGCGTCTGCATTTGGCGCGCGCGCGTCGCAGCCTGCGAAAGCGTGTAATTGCGCGTTTTGAGCGCGTTTAATGCATTACTGAGCTTTAATCGATGTCTCAACGCCTGCTACGCGCCGTTGTGCACGAGTGAATATGCAGGCGTGCCAAAATTGCGCCGAGATATTCCCTGTTTTTGGAGCCTACCGGCCCCCAAAGAAGGCGACAATCGGATTTTGCACCTAGCTGCTCACTGATTGCTGTGCGGTTTGCAACCAACACTTCGAGCCGCGCTACACTATAAGTGACTATGAATAGATAACAAACCAGCGACAAAAGCCTACCATTCTTCTGCCGGCAGTCTCTACGATATCCAGAGCATTGATCCTTATATGAGCTCCAATGCGCTCGGCTGTTTCATGAGTAACCTGAGCAAAAATAACTCTATCACAACATTTATATTAGTGACGGCTGAGTTCTGCCAGTTTTGCTCTGTTTCTTTAATGCCGAAAGGCTATCTTGTTTCAATAGCGGGCTTCCGCGGTTACTATGCATCGGTGCACGTTCACCTCTGAGGCACAAACTTCATGGATCAGGGCTTATCTCAAGCATCCTAAAATGCGCAGATGTACATATAGCCCGTCGGTTATTCTGGCTAAATTCACTACAACCAGTTCTCCTTTTCAATGGACAGCTTATATTGCACTTTTCCTGACCTATCGATGCCATTGCAAAAACTTCTTTTTGACAATGTTTTGTATTATAATTTCATTGCTTCATCTGTAAAGTGTCAGAAGTGAAGCCAGGAGGGGCGGTGGTGCTCTACGCTTTGCTACACACACACACACACACACACACACACACACACACACACACACACATATATATATATATATATATATATATATATATATATATATATATATATATATATATATATATATATATATATATATATATATATAGAGTAATGTACTAACTAGCCCAGCAATGAGTTCGGCTCAATTAAACCGAGATCGTGAATCTATACGGTCGGTATCAGCCCGTTTTCATTTTTATATTTTGCGTGCCGTTCAGCAGTCACTTCGGCTACAAGAACTGATTTGCAGTATCTCACAAAGGTATTTATGAAGCAAGCATCCATTAAAAGCTTTGAAGTTTCGTCCATCAAGGCTTACGACGACAAGTCCTACGCTTAGTAATGATAGACACGCAACGAAAGCCGCATCAGTAATAGTGCCGATTCGCCGGGTGCCGCCGACGCGCCCAGCAGTTCTTGCGCGCGGCGCCGCGCGCCTTCAGTACCGAGCGACTGCAGCGCCGCCGCTACGGTCGACGCGGAAGGCATCAGGCGGAGAGGCGCGTTCACGCCACTCGACAGTTCTAGTACACTCCAACCAGGCTAGAGTGACCTAGAATAGGGGGAGTGTCCAAAGCGCCGGCTCCCGCGTGGGCCTTTTGCCGTGAACTCCCGCGCCGCGCCGCTGCTGCGCCGGACCCGTTAGAGTTACTGTATATGCTACCTTTAGGTAGCAGAGTTGCGCATAGGTCCGCCATCTTGCCCGCCGTGGCATCCACGCTAAGCAGGAAAGCCACCTCTCTGGAATGTAGGAGCCGACGCGGCTGCTGTTGTTGCTGCTGTCCTCTCGGCCCAGCGGCTGCGTGCACCTTCTCGTTCGTTCATAACGCGTCGCTGGCGCAATGACTTTCGATTCGAAGAAAAAAAAAGAATGTAAAGCTCGGAGAAACAATAATTTGAGATGAAACAGGTGGAGATGGAACGCTGTCGTAAGTAATATTTTTGTTTTAAATGGCAATTAGAAAAAGTGCGACGGTCACGATTCTGGACCAATTAAATTCAGTCTAATTATTCGTTTCACGTAGTTTTTGATGCAGCGCTTCAAAAGGTTAAGTGAATAGCTCGAGAAAACAAGTGCTAAAATTATCACTGTGTTTTACAAATAGCGCAAGCTAACGAGAATTTCGCGTACGTCTAGGTAGATGTGGCATATAATAAAGACTCGGTCATGCTTAAAACTTTTATGCCGCACCATGTGCCGCACAGTGCTCGGAATGAATCGTGCTGTTTTGATAGACCTGTAAGGTTCATATTCACACACAACGCCTCCTTCACAGTCACTCGCGTATATTTTTACCGTTTTGTCCCGTTCGATTTTTACTCAACCTTTGACCAGTGAGAGAGAAGCGATATATATCCTGTTCGTTATCGCCGGCTTCTGACGTCTCATGCGCAGCAGCCACTTGAGACGGCGACGGACGGCGGAGACAGACTTGCCACACGGAATCGAGAAGAAGGCCTTTCCGTGCTCTTGTCGGTTCGTGCAGTGGGGAGCGCAACATCCTGTCATTGTCGCTAATTCGCAACACTGAGTCAGGGCGCTGCGCCGCGCAGACGTTCGCAAAAGGGAGTGTCTAGCGTTACGTCTAGACGTAACGGTACGAGCCGTTGCAGTTACGTCTGGACGTAAGAATAACTAGCCTTAAAAGTTACGTCCAGCGTGGCAATACAAATACAGCCCGTTAGACCTACCGAACCGATTGGCCTCAGTGGCGCAGCGGCTAGCGTGTCGTGCTCGAAACTGCGAGGACGTTGGTTCGAACCTCGCTGCTGGTGTTTTTTTTTTTTTTTGTTTTGTTTTTTTTTCTTTCTTTCTTTCTCGGGTGTTGCTGAAGTTTGTTGCCAGAGAAGCGCGACGCGGCTCTTGGGTTACGTACGCCTCCGCCTGCCCCGAAGGGGCAGGCTGCGCGGGCTAAACAGCGCGTGGCCGCGACAGCGGCCAGTAGCGCGTGACCGTGACCCTGCCAACCGGCCATTGAGCGTTAGCGAAATGGCCGCACTCGCGAAGCGAGGGCGAAGCCACGATTAGGTTGCCGCGCCCGAAGGGCGCAGAGGGCCTTCACTAAGCAACAGGAAAATAATGTACTCACGTTTGTGGAAAGCCACATGACTAGAGTCCCTAGATTTTCCCTGCTCTTCAACAGGGAAAAATCTAGGGACTTTGGTCTGGACGTAACGATAGCGGTGACTACAGTTACGTCTGGACGTAACCCTAGCAACAGCCTTCGCAAAAACCGACAGCAGAAGACACCACCACAACAACGACAAACAATCCGAACTCAGCTGGACCGTCTTGCGCTTCGCCGGACGGCTTGATTTGGCTTGATACAGCAGTGGTGGCGCGGCGATCGCCAGCACCCGCGCGGCCGTGAAGTTGGCTTTCCCTAAAACGGATGCTTTTTGCGCACGTGAGCGCGCTGGGCGAATGGTGGCGCGAGCGGCGAGTTCTATCAGAGGCGCAACTCTGCTACCTAAAGGTAGCATATACAGTAACTCTAGGACCCGTGGGCTTTCCGCGCTCGGGAAGCGCGCGGAAAGCGAGGGGCGTCTGCTACGCGCTGTAGATTTTTGCGCCGCGTTTCCACACAGGGCACTTGAAGTCTACTTAACTTTTATAATGCGGTGCGGAATGGAGCTTATCCATCTTTAAGCGTGGCGTTAGTGCTGGGGCAACAAGAGAATGCAAAAAATCATGTGTCAAGCGGCATCAGCGTGGCCTATAGTTCCGGTCACAGAGTTCGAGAACGTTGGTGCGTGCGTAAACACGCGCAAAACGGACACACGCAAGCAAAGAACGAAAAAAAGACATTATTCGCTCGAGTAATCGGGCAATAGCATCAGGCATGCTCGAATTAAGAGGCAATAAAGAAAAGTAAATTGCCCGCGCAGTCAGCTGAAATACTTGCGCGCAGTGACCGCTTCACACTACGAGCTTTTTACTCATGGTCGCCACTGGTTTGCTAGCCATATGCACACCGCTTTATTCGACAATTCATTAGCCTCCACTGCCTCTTTATTATGGACGGAGCACACCGGCAAGACGCAAGGGAAACAAAAAAAAAGAAGAAAATTCGGCAGATCCCACGTACCATGGGAGTCGATGTTATGCGAAGCATGCGGCGGGTAGGTGACTGGCGTAACTTTTTTTAGTGAGCGACACGTTACAAAACGATACTAATGATTTGTATAAATTTTATGCGCACACATATATATGCTGAAGAGCCGCATGTGTGTCATATAACCACTTGTTTACGGTTGGGTAACGCTGCCAATGGCAACGTGGGTATTACCAACACCAGAAGCGTTAAGGTGATATGTAGTGCTTATACGTGTCCCGAGAACGCACGCGCGTTTCACGAACCCGTGTGCATGTGTGCAAGAAGTTCTTGACAGTTCTTGAACAAGGGCATCATCACCATGATCAGTGAGCACCAGCAGCTGGTCATGACTTGTTATAGTATCCGGTCGTGATCGTGGTGACGAGGGGTCCATGTGTAGTGAAGTATGTGGTATAGTAGAGCTGTTGGAATTCGTGGATGCCTCGGTCATTTTGTCGACAAATTGTCTGTCGACAGGGCCGGCGACATGTCGGAAACTGAAGCCACCCTTCGCGTTGGTGACGTATAGGCCGTCGAGGCTGGTAGGCCTCGATAGTGCTACGCAGACCAACCTCAGTGGCTGGTGTTTGTCGTATTCGTAGGCTACCTGGGCGTATGTGGCCTACGTAGCCTAGTCTACAAAGCGGCCGTCAATCAATCTGGCATCATCCTCGGTCAGCATTAGGCCATCGCCCAGCCCCGTAAGAAATGAAGAGGAGACTGCGTCGTTCGGGCGGACGAAGTGCATTTTACGGTGCGGTGATGTGGATATCATATGTAACTTTCGTTAATGTATTCCTCTGGGGTCGAGGAATGCTTCAATATATCTTGCTCAATCATAGGAATACAAATGTAATCTTTATTAGACTGCTATAAAAGCGGAGCCAACACTGGAACTACAGATGTTAATCTGATATGACGCCTGCATTCGTAGGAGTACACATCGTAGGATTATCATGTAGTGTTTATTGCGTTCTTTTAAAATTAGTCAGCCAGCACCACAACCACAATTGACGTTGCACCGATATAACGCCTGTGTATGCTGTTTTTCCAAACCAGTTTATAGACCTGGCGTGGCTCAGTGGTAGAATATCTGATTGCCGCGCAGAATGCTTGGGTTCGATTCCGGCTGGAATCCTAATTTTCATTCTTTCTATTCGTTGAGTCAACGCTGCCGATGTTGGTTTTCCTTAACGATCTAGCATTTAGGTTACCAATGCCTGTCCTCGCTGTTCCTGGGTAGATATAAACTGTCAATCACCTGTGGTGCATACCCGTAACCCGCGGCCCGTGGTAAACAGGTATGTGCCACACGTGTGTAGTGGAAAGGGTTTGACGACGTACGCGACAGGATGTTAATGTTATTCATGTCCTGAACCGGCAATCATATTCGTCAAATACTCTTACCCTCCTATGCAAATTTTGGTCTACACCAAGTTAAGGAGGCGATCATGAGAGCACCCAGACGTAGGCGGCTAGATAGATAGATAGATAGATAGATAGATAGATAGATACGTAGATAGAAACGCTCAAAGTGCCAGAGGTTCGCTAAGAAATGCTTCGCATTTAAAAAAAAGAGTAGAGACGGCCATACCACCGCAATGCTGTTGGCTTATTTTTGCTTCTGAGGTAGCTTATACAACAAGGCTCACCGTGCGCAAACATTTGAAAGAAAAGCAATGCCAGGTAAACTAACCTTATTCCACAAGTGACTGTACAAAAGGCGTAATATGGAAAATGCTTGACAAATATCCAGATATCATGAAACAAAGTTACAAATGCCCCCATTCTTGCTGTGCAAGCTGCCTGAACGAAAATACGGTAAGAAATTGACAAATAGAAGTGTGATATCTCAATAACTTCAGAAAATTGTTCAAATGCAGAGATCCCTTATGTACCTAGGCTGAAAAAATGCAACATGTGATTATATATATATATATATATATATATATATATATATATATATATATATATATATATATATATATATATATATATATATATATATATATATATATATATATATATATATATATATATATATATATATATATATTATCGCATGTTGCATTGGATCGCTGAACGTCAGTATGAAACGTTCGCGCGAGATGCGTGCATTGCTTCAAGCCTTCACCATACGAAATGAAAACAGTTTAAAACAACTCATCTCAACTTCAGATGTTTTCACGGTTCTCGGAGGTTAGCGTTCGCCCGGTTCAGAGACTTTACAAAAATATGTGTACGAGTAGTTACATAACATACAATTGTTTCCGCGGCAGTTGAGTGCGCGCCAACAGGGCACTCGACCGCAATTTCCCACTTTTTCCTGATGACCTCAATATAGCGTCCACCAGTGCTGAAGCTCCGGAGTACTTAAATAGCGAGTCTGGTCATCTCTTCAATAAATATAAAGAGATGACCAGACAGGTAAAGCAAGCCTCTTTTGTCCCGCAGACGCGTGCAGTCAGCTGCTCTGAACTGAGAATCACGTTTGTTTTCGGGCGATCGCTCGTAACATGAAGTGAAGCATACTCGATGTTGCACTGTTATCGTTTCATTTTCTTTGGTTTGTCTTTTTTTAAGGCCTTAGGTGCCTCATCAAACACGAAAATTGACCGTCGGTATCCCGCGTAGCCAACACGAGTGATGCACAAAATCATCACGCGATGACGTCGACAGAACTTGTGACGTCACTATGACGTCATTCTACGTGACGTCATATGATGACGCCATCACATGACATGGTCACTTTGCATTGCCTCCGTGGTCGGGGGCCGATCACGGAGGCAATGTAAAAGCAGGTGAGGTGCAGAAAGTTTGCAATGCCTTCGATCCTGTCGGCAGTCTGAAACCACGTTATCTGCAGAAAGCTTTCGGAGAGGGGCGAGGGAGGATCAATGCATCGACTGACGAAAAAAATGGCTTTCTTTTTCGAGTCATCTCAGGCGAATGCATAAGAGCTAGACCATGTTTTTTTGTTTCATGTAATTTTTTCGCATACATTTTACCTATGCGGTCAGTTCTTCAAAATGTATGGGTAAGTCTAACACGTTTACATCGATATTGGTGACGACCACGTCTTTTATAACCTGACGGAAACGAATCGTCAGAATTATTTCTGGCTACAAAAAGCGGGTTTGCGCACCACACACCATATTATTATTGTTAGTCGTTACGCAAATGGCAAGCATGTCAAGTTACTGATGCCATGACCTATCGGTCGTGTTGGGCATACGTACGTACATTCGTGCCCCTCCGTGCCAATTTTCGTGTATACCACGTGAACGAGACGCGAGTAATCTTTTACTTTTAAAGACGATAGTCTTTTAGGGGCGAAGCTCCTTAGGGCGGCACCCGTTCGTCCCTCGTAATCGTCGTCATCGTAGTAGTCCGTAACAAGTCTTACGCTTTGACCTCCAAGGTGGTGCCGGTGGGAGATTTCTCCTATGCGTTGTTGAACAATAAAAAATTCGCAGCGTGCGCGTTAACTAAAAGCCGAATTCTTCTGTCTCTCATTCCCCATTAGCAGCCATTGGCATGTTCCAGTAGGAAACGTTAGTAGAAGTAGAAGTGTAAGTGTTAGCTAAAAGCCGACTTCTTCTGTCTCTCATTCCCATTAGCAGCCATTGTTTACCTCCAAGGTAGTGCCTGGTGAGATTTCTCCTGTGCGTGATTAAACAATAAAAATTTTGTTCAAAACGCCGTTGATTGATGAAATAAACCAACGAAAGACGCCAGATGTTTTGTAAAAGCAGAACGAAAGAACGCCAGATGTTTTTCTTAAAGTGTAGTAGTAGTAGTTGTATGTAGCCACCTCGCCCGATCGTCAACGGGCGAGGTGGACCGGCAACGGCGCGAGGACCCTGCCGTACGAGAGTTAAATCACACTAAAAGACATACTTTGCGGGCGATACACTCTAGTGAGCTTTCAACTTTTCGTCTTAATGTACATGATAAAGAAATTATTTCTACGAAAAACGCAAGGCACACCTTGAGCAATATATTTGGTTTTGGGACGCTAAATGGAACCATGAGGCGATGCGAAGCCGGAGCACTTGCACGATCGCGTTCCGTTGGCTTTCGTTGGGCATGCTACCGACCTCGCGTCGTGGAACGCGCGTCCTGTCTTCCCTCTAGCCTTGCCTTTAATTCGCACAGGGCGAGCGGGGAATGCGGTCGCTCTTGGCGCTCTTTCGCTCGGGAGCGGACTTCTTCCTTGCATTTCACCGATCACAAGTGATAATGAAGGGACCACGTAAACCAACAGTACAATAAAAGTTTGATGTTTAATATATACACGATGTTTCACACTCTTTATATTATGTACTGGGCGCATTTCACGGAAGAGTTTCACGGTTTACAGATGATTCCCTCCGTAGCTTCGCCCCACTCATCATCATTCACCCCGTGGATATGCTGTGATTTTTCTTGGGGAACATAAACGCAGAAATTTTGGTC
This sequence comes from Rhipicephalus sanguineus, assembly GCF_013339695.2. NCBI lineage: Eukaryota > Metazoa > Arthropoda > Arachnida > Ixodida > Ixodidae > Rhipicephalus > Rhipicephalus sanguineus. The sequence continues at coordinate 163,924,593 of NC_051179.1, forward strand.
TGTCCTTCTGTCTGTCTTTCTGTTTGTCGGCACGTCCCTCGATTCAGCCACTCGGTCAAAGTTGAACCACTTGCCCAAGGGCCAGCCATATTGTTGATCAAAAAGCAAACATTACGCATATCTGAGGCGCAACATCACTAGGTAAGTATTAGGCGGTGTGTTACTTCAACAGAAAATACATAGATACGCAATTTTAAAGACCTTGATGGTATGCGTTTAACGTTGAGACAGTAACGCGTTTATTAAAAGATTGCCACAGCTGAAGCGATCAGCGGTCCAAGCCGAGCAAGCGCGAGCGCCAACAACAACCGTCTTCGTCGTCTTCTTTCGCAGGCGTTCTTGTCTGCGCCCTACCATGTTACAAATCACTCCCCCGCGGAAAAGGAGCCATCCTGGCCTCCTGGCGACCTAAGGAACAGGTACAACTGGTGGGTCATAATGCGGCTTCAGTCGATCGACGTGAACAGTCTCGCGGCCGCGACGACGGCGGTCCGTAGATGATTGAACAGGCTCAATCATATTGTTAACTGGGGATGCTTGACGTAGGACGCGGTAGGGGCCTTCGTACTTAGGCAGTAGCTTTGTGGAAAGGCCAGGAGCGGAGGAGGGAACGCGAAGCCACACCAACGTTACAGGCGAATACGACTGAGGAGGCAGGTTTTCGTCGTGACGGTCCTTCTGGCCCTACTCGCCCTACAATGTTACAACCCTAGTTTCTTAAGGTGCGCTGAAAATGCGACTGCGCTGAAACTTGTCTTCCTCCGCGCCCTTTGCACAAGCTCATGTTGTGTTTTGGTTTCGGTTCAGTATTGCATTGTACGAATGACAGGGGGCGCCGCTCTGGCATTCCTGTTTTACCCAGGCGACGTGTAAGTAAGAGAGTTTGTGGAGAGTACTCGTTGAGTGCGGACGTTTCTTCTCCTTCGGTGCATCGCGCCAAACAGCGTGTTCGGGCTGGCCGGCGTCCCCACCGGTCGCGTTGGTCACCGCCGGTCTTCGCGTGCCGCTGCGCCGGGACTACCAGCCCGCAACACAGCACTCGTGTTTCCCGACGTATTGCCAGATGGCGTCCATATCTCACGCAGCGCCTCTTCTATCGTCTTTTGACGACATTTGCAGCGAAGCACGCAGATACGCGGCCAATTTTTTGGTACCGCGGCCACGCCGACTGACAGATTCGGCTTCGCATGAAATGGCTTGAAACAGCAGAGCGCCGGAGGCAGCCTTGTAAAACAAATCGAATGCACGAAATAAAAGATAGGATATGAAGGGCGCAAATGCGTTAGCATGCATGAGCTAGTTACTACGTGCATTATGTGCTACGTTCTCGTGGTTATCTCCGGTTTATTCTCTCCTGCAGCAAGTTTACGTTCGTCATTCCACACGAAAGTAAGTTAAGCGCCTTTTCTCACGATGAAGTGCGCGCAGGATGCGTTCCTCAAACAGCCGCGGAAGTGTGGACCAATGCGGTGACAAACCAGCTGAAAGGATATATACAAAATCCCCGTTTCACAACACACAAACTAACAAACGCGTTCTCTGTGTGATGAGTCGCTGCAGTATTATGTTACAGTGACGCAGTATTAAATATTGCCCAAATTTCCCCAATTCTGGCTAATAGCGGCCAAAATATCACGCGCGTAGCAGACGCTCGCCGCTTTGACGCGGCTTCCGCAGCGGAGAAAGCCCACATGGATGGATGCTATGAGCGTCCCCTTTAAAACGGGGCGGTGACATGTCTGCCACCAGGCTCGAAGAAAAAAAAAAAAAAAAAAAAGCTTCCTTGTTTCATGTTTGCCTAATACCTTATCTACATTGATTAAATCTATGTTATTATACCAAAAATGTTATTAATCTATGTTATTATACCACAGGTCCGGCACGGCAGCGCCGCGGCGCGGAAGTTCACCGCAAAAGGCCCTCGCTCCTCCCATGTATTCGCGCGGCGCTTTGGACACTTCCCCTATTCTAGGTCACTTTAACCAGGCGGCGACACTCCTAGGGACCATGCTAACCGATCGGCGCACTAGGCGCACCAAGCGCGCGCGTCGCTCGCGCGTCCGATGCACTTCGGATGTGCGTTCGTAAACGCAGTCGGTTTCGGTAGAGTTGCGGGGCATTTCTGTTTTCGAGCAAGTAGCGTACGGTGCCTCCGCATGTCTTTGCGGTGCTTCTTTTCTGTGCGCGTGCTTCGCACTAGCGTCTCTTCACGAAGCCTTGATGTCGTCGCAGAAAAGGAGGCGTAAAGCCACAACCTGTTTTGTCCCATATTGTTCCAGTGCATACCGCTCGACCAATGAGCGGGTCTCATTATTCAGCGCGCCTGCTGACCCAGAACGTTTAGCTGAGTGGGAGAAAAATATAAAGAGAAAGGATTGAAAACTAACTCTGGCATCTGTCGTTTGTGAAAAACACTTTAACAATTGCTACATTGAGCGCTCGTTCTAGATTACAGTCGACAGTGTCATCAATTAAATTCCTTGCGAAAAACCATGCCTTACATCTGATGCCATTCCGACTATTTTTGAGTATCATCCGCCACATGAAACGCCTCAGAGAGCATCAAAAAGGAAAGCGCGAGCCCGAAGTGAAGAAGAACCTGCGGATAAACGGCGAAAGTATGACCAGGAACCTGACGAAACGTGCGCTGAGGACACCCCTTTTCACGATGGCCCACCATGCGACGACTACGACGACTCTTCATATACAGAAGCAAGTAGAAACTGTGAGGAAAGTAGAGACAACTGCAGCTACCAGAATGTGCTCCAGACATCTAGCTACAAGAAAGACTGCCACCCGTTTGAGGACATTCTTCTGCCTGTGACATGGATGAAGGTATACCATCTGCACAAAGTGAAGGCCTAGCGTATGCTCTGTGCAAAGCAGAAGAAAATAATTTTTTTAGAATTTTTACTGAAAGAATGGTAGTCTTTGGGAACGCTTCGGCTGGAGAAGGGTCTGTCGCAGCAACTATTTACTTACGAGGCAGAGAGATATATCAGAGAACTGTCGCAAACCGATATGAGGCAGAAGCTCTACTCAAGGAGGTGGACGCATCTTTCTTGTGTGCCGGTTGTCGCATGAAGCCTACATCAATGAAGTACACTGCGTATAGAGACATGTATTTCGCTGAGAAATGCAAGATCACGTCGCCGTCAAATGGGGAATCATGTGCACAGTGCAAGTACCAGCGCAGGCTTACGCAAAACAATGTACGCAGGTTGATGAAAAAAGAAGGCTTCATGCAACGACAAAAGAAAACCGACCATTTCGCGCACCTTGGCCAGAACCAGGAAACGTCTGTACAATGCACAGGTGCAAATTGATCAAATGAAACAGCAAAACCAAGCAAAAAGCGAAGAGGAATTTTGGTCAAGAATAAAGTGCCTTCCTAAAAAGCAACAGGTTTGAGGGACTGCTTTGCGGCTGTAAGAAGGAAATCAACGAAAAGAATGACATTCAAAGATGAGTGGACTGTTGAGTGCCTGTTAATGAGGACGCGAAGCCCCAGGCTTTATGAGCATCTTCGACGAGAAGGCATAATGGTTCTACCAGAACGCACTTGCCTACAAAGATACTTAGGCCGATTTAAAGGCGGCTTTGGCATGAACCCCAAAATATTTCCAGCATTAAGTGAAAAAACAAAGACATGGATACATTCAGCTGCCGTGGGGGTTATCAAGTTATCAGAACACCTCAACGTGAAGTCGTCTGGTGAGTCTCTATCCTAAATTAAAAAGCAACTATCAAGTTAGGCGGTGCTTGTGTGGCGCTAAAGGGCAGTTGGGTCTCTTTTTTGTGTTCATTAGGCAACATTGAAGACTTCGTTGACCTCGGCGGCCACACCACAGACCAAAAGGGCGTGTTGGCTGACCACGAAATGGTCATGTTTCAGCCGTTCACAGGTAAGTTAGCTTCTTATAAGGAGAAAATATAACGTCAAATCTCAAATTAAAATGGAACATATTAGCGACTCTCAACCCCCCTCCCCCACCGCTTTTTTTTTTTTACTAGGCAGCTGCACTCAAACATTGGGTGTCTTTGCATCCAAGGGAAACGTCAAGACGGCTACATTAGCCAAAATCATTGTGGAAAGCATAGTGCTTTCTGAGCAAGCCGGTTTGTACGTTGACTCCGTAACTTGTGACGCTGCAAGTTGGAACAGGAGCATGTGGCAACAGCTTGTAATTCAAGGTACTGAGGTTTGCTTCAACTCAAGTTTCGCTTGAAATGAGCAACCATGACGTGACAGCTTGAGCAATATAATTGTACGCATGTGGTTTTACGTACAAAAACTATGGATTAATTTCGGCTGCCGAGAATCCTTTAACGTCAGCGCTTAAATTTAGGTGCACGCTGCCTATAGATTCGAATGGTGGTCGGACGTAAGCATAGCTATATAACCTTCGCAGATTGCGCTAGCAGTATATATATTTTTATTGCGATAGCAATTATATAGACAGTCTCGGCTGGATTTTGCCGTCGCCGTCGCCGCCGTCATGCACCGTATATGTATAAGTATGTATATATATATATATATATATATATATATATATATATATATAAGCCCCAAAGAAAAATAATTCAGAAAAATGCTTCCGAAGCGCGGAATCGAACCAGGGACCTCTTGCTCCGCAGCGAGTGGCGCTATCCACTACGCCACGAAACGCAGACTCCACGTAGCTAATGGCGAGCGTTATATACATACCCTTTACCGCTAGACGGACTCAGAGACGGCAGGCGATAATAAGCGTTTCTTCATTACCAGCGAGATGGCGCTAGCAGCGCGACGGGCGCATTTAAAATTCGTCGTCGAGCTCACTCGCTTCTTATATTTGCGCAGCGAGAACATTGCCCTTCCATTGTCTGCTCGCGCGGTTTTCTCGCAAGAGGAATGTTTCACGCTTTCACCGTGATGTCCGCGCTCATGTTACCGAGCGTACGAAAGTCACTCGAGCTGAAGGGACGCCGCTAAACGAACAAACAGAAGATGAGCGCGAACTATCAAGCGTCACAGCTCGACAGTTGAAGCACGCTAGTTTCCTTCGCTGCTTCGGCCGCCTTTGCAACAGGAACGCTGTTCAAACTGAGAGTATCCATTGGCGAGCCTCACTTCGTATAGCATTAATTTCTTGCTATCGCATTCATTGCTTCGCCCTTGCGGCGAAACTGTGACTTTTTTTTAAATCATATTTTTTTACCTTGGCTATGGTAGCCACGGAAATCACTCGGAAGCATAGGTATATTTTTGTTTGAAACGTCGAAATTCAGCATTTCATGCGCGAATGAGCAAGCATGTTATAAGATTTTCGTGTGTGTTCAATAACAGACAGTTCCGCGCTATTGCATGACAAATTACTCTACTGAACTCACTCGTAACATCTCTTTTCTTTAGGGTCTGCAGGCCATGTGAAAAACAGTGCAACCCACCCTGTCGGCGACAAGCGAAAACTCTACTTTGTCTCAAACTTTTCGTATCTAGTCAAAAATCTAAGGAATGCTTTCGTCTCTAAAGGATACCTCCCTCCATCAGGTTATGTTCACTCTGGGATAATTCAAGCTGCAGACCGCGAGAATATAACGCTCAAAGGGATGCCACGAATTACTGATGCCCACATCAAGCCAAATCAGTTTGAAAAAATGAAGGTTGACGTAGCGTTTCAGTTGTTCAGTGATGAGGTTATAAAAGAGATCATTCTACACGGACAGCACATAGAGTCCACGTACAAAACAGTGCAACCAACAGAGTACTTCATAAAATTAATCAATCGTCTGATCCGAGGTATGACATCTAAAATAAGCTCCAAAGCACTAATGCCAAATAGCCCTGACGCGCATTTCCTTGAGAGCTTTCTCGAATACATTGACAGGTGGGAAGGAAGTGATAAACCGTCTGGAGATGGTTTCTTGACAGCGAGCACGGCTACCGGGATAAGGGTAACCATTCAAAGCACTATTTATCTCCTCTCTTACCTTCACTCGGAGTGCAGTTTCAAGTACCTTTTAACTTCTAGATTAAGTCAGGATAAATTGGAAAATCTTTTCGGAATCATCAGACAATCTTCAGGCTGTAACGACCATCCGACAGTTTCGCAATTTCTAATTACAGTCAATTTGATGGCGTTCTTTAATCTCGCCAAGTCCCCGAAAGGAGGAAATTGCAGTCAGGACGTTGTGAAGGCGCTTTTGAGCCCGGCAGACGCCTCCGACGCGTCAAGCAGTTCCCTGTTGGATGCACTTGACGGCCTGTTTGAGCAGGGAAAGGTGGACGATGTAGACGAAGCTATCCAGGCAGTCTCTGAGGGCGACTATGGGGGCTACAATGAAAAGAGAAGCAACAGCGCGCTACTTTACTATGTTTCAGGCAGGGCTGGGCAGTATCGCGATACAAGAGTATCGCGATAGTATTTCAGAGATACTTTTGTGTATCTGTATTTCTGTATCGAGATACATTTGAAAAATGTATTTGTATCTCAGTAGTGAAATACATTTACGATGTATCTTTTGTACCGCGATACTATGCAGGACACGAGCATCTCGTTACATTTTTTTTTGTTGGAAATGAGTTGAGCCCTGTTTCCAAGGATGGAATGAGGGTTTTTTTTTTTTTTGTTTCTGTGCCATGACAAGCAAAGGCGCGCCGCCGGTCACCGACAGAAAGGGCGGCGATGGTTTCTCCTCATGCACAGAATGGCCCATGTGGTAAAGCACGCGACGCCACAGATGGCAGAATCGCGGAGGCAGTGTTGTCGGCCTCTGCCGACGAAAGTCGCTGTCTCTCAAGGTCAGTGCAGCACGCCTAATTTTTTTCGGGTGGCAAGCCATTACTTCGCGACCCCCCGCGCGGATACCGCCTTGGAACAGGCTTTGCAATGCTTCGCATGCATTCAGTTCTCAAAGCGGCGGCACTTCCAAAAGCAGTTCCCGTTGTCGCGGCGGAAGTTACTAGAAGATGGCTATTTTTGTCGCGCTTTCAGCCACCTCTCCATCGTGTCGGGGTGCGTTCCTAATTGATCACAAGCGTGAAACGGTCTTTTGTGGTACCAGGCTCCCCCACCGCTGGAGCCGACTTCGAATGTTGCGGCTTGCTGAAATGGGTGCTGGTAGCGTCGGTGGTGGTGACAGCTTCATCGAAGAGTGTCCCTGTCGGCCCAGGCGACGAGTGCTTGCTGTAGTTTGTGATGGGGCGCTCTGAGCAGCTGTCCCTTTTCCACGCCTGTTTAGAGAGATGGCAGGAGCGACTTGGGAGGACTTAATCCCTCTCACCCCCAAACACCGTGATTTTAGGAAACCAATGTTTGAATTGTGCAGTTTTGACGTATAGGGTTCCATTGCGCGTAGATAATTATGGCCGGCCTATAGGCTCCGTGCAGACGTAACTCCGCTGCCCCTACAAAGGCGTCCCTAGCGGCAAGAAGCGCAGATTTGGCGGGATGCTCTCACGCGCTCGCAATGGGGTGAAATCAGGGAACGATGCCTTTTACGATGACTATACTTTTCGTGCTTTTCGCGCTTGCCCAGTGACCAGAGCGACGGTCCGTCTGCGTTATCAACACGATCAGTCAGCCGCCGGTGGTGGACGATAAGAATAATATAGCATAAAACATCGCTCTGCGATTGCACCCCTGCTCGCTCCACGCTCCCGCTGGGACGGCGCGAGGTATTTTCTCGGGCAGTTCGTTTTGTGTCGGTTGCGCTGTTCGTAGGAATACCGAACTCCAGGACTGATTGCTGCGTTGTTGGGTGCAATAACACCTACAGGAATTCTCCGGGCACGCGTTTTTTCCGGTTTCCATTTAGAGAATATGAACGGAATCGGCGTGAACGGTGGATCGCACTCGTTCGACGACAAAAGAGAGTTTTAGATGCGAAAGCATCTTATGCTGGGGGCAGTGTCCGTTCTGCGGCGTCCGCACCCATACTGCGCATGCGAAACTCTCCCCCCTCTCCTCACGTGAGGGCGAGGAGGTGGGAGCAGGTGGCGTGAGCGTTCCCTCCACTTCGTTTCTCCTCTCCCGTTTCTCTCTCTCCGCCACAGCTATGCGCTCGTATAGAATGCGGCGCAAGCTCGCTCCCGTTGCACTCTCCTTCGCAACGGCGCTTTGGACGCACGCGAAGCTGAACGTCAACGGCAACGCCGGCAAGCGTTGCACTCTCCTTCACAACGGCGCTATGGACGCTCGCGAAGCTGAACGTAAACGGCAACGCCGGCAAGCGAATGCCGAAGCTGCGAGGCTCCGAAAGCGCGCGTTCGCTGTGCTTCCGTCATTCTCTCTTTATGCAACGATGTGCGAAGCGCCATGAACGACGTCCACGTCGGCGCTAGATGCAGCGGCAGCGCCACCGCCGCAGAGCAGCGGAAGGCTCGGGAAGCCGAACGTAAACGTCAGCGTCGGAAGCGGTAATTCAAACGCCTCGACAACCACTGTCTGAAAAGTCACATAAGAGAAACGGAAACTCGATGCGCACCCCCGGCGATGCTTTCGCATCCCCCATGGTTGCCCGTAGGGGGAGATGATGTTGTGTATAGATGTTTTTTTTTTTTTCTGGGGTTGCATTTGCCCGTGATTGTTGATCTGCCGAGCAACACCTGTTCCACGACGCCGTGAACGTGCCCCACTTCGAGGTGGTCCCTGCCCTTCTTCAGGTTAGCTCCTCGGAAGAAACTATCTATATCACGTAGCTCTCTGAATACGAACGTAATAATAATTGGCACGCTTTGCAGTGCCATGGCAGCAGAATACGAGCTGCGACAACGAACTCGGCTGCACTGGTTAATTTGGCGCAGCGAATGCAGTGCCATGGCCGTTCGATGGAAAGAGTTTTTTCATTCAGCGGCAGTGACAGTGCAATTGCTGGTATCGCGAGTTTCAAGCTGCCGCTGAGTTCGCTGCCGCTTTAGCCCGAGAGTGATAAGCTGTGATTGTTTAGTGAGCGAGACGGCCCGCGTTACACGTGCGCAGTTTCGCTCAACGAGCTCGTCACCTCCGTTGTCTTCCCCCAGCTCATGCGTTTTATGTTGCCGCGTTCGCCTGAGGATACATGAGATCTGGCGAAAAGAAGCACACGCGCTAACGCTACGTTCTCTGGTAGCTGCTAACAATTTGCCGTCTTTTGGAAGCAAACGGGAAAGAAAACGCCTTACCCCCGTATTCACAAACGCTCCTCGACTCGAATTTCGTCCTTCACTTGAACAAGTCGAGCACAGCGCCGCTGTTCGACCGAAAATGACGCCGCGCTTCTCAAGAATCGCTGCAGATAATCGCTGATATGCAGTGATTTGTTCCGCCTAGAAACGGCACTCCCATCGACTTTCTCAAGTCAAGGTGGAGCGTTTAGTGAAGGGACGTTCTAGAATACGAGGGTTAAGCTAAGCACCAAAACACGGCGCAGTGGCTTGCCTGCGTCGTCTGCTCCCTTATCCCGCCAAATGTGCTGCCGTGGCCGCTTTGGCGCTGTAGGCAGCGCGCGACTGTGGCGGCTCCTAACGTATGCACGGTGCCCATATGGGCAGCGGAATCCTCAGCCGTCTGGCCCGGCGCCGACCGTGTAAGACGGCTGATTCCGAAGGTGGGGACCGACTTCGGCTTCTGGACGGTCAGAACAACCCACGTGAGGGCGGAAGTGTTTCGGTATCTAGATGACCCAAGAAGAGATAGCGCCACGCTGCAGGGCTGCCTGGCTTTGAAGGCGGTGTTTATTCACTATAACACGAATATGTGCTCGTCTGCAGCGGTATAGAGAGACTTTTTTTTCTTCTTTCGCAAGTCTTGTGCTGAGGCCGTACCGACACTGTCTAGAAGACAGCCTATTTGAGATGCTCACCCAGCAACCGTCTCAGCAACGCAGATATTATGTGCAAAATAAATGTATACTTTTTTTCAATTCACTGGTGTTCATTAGTGATTCGAGTGAATCGCTTAAACTGTACTGTTTCTAGCATGGCTCATTTTGTCGTCACGAAGTATGTCGATTTCGGTGTCTCATTCTCGTTACTTTTGCTGTGAAATAGTGTACTTTTATTGCAGTTGATACGTGTAATTAGGTCATTATTACTAATCATGTACTTTGTAACCCCCCTCCTGTTTAATGTCTTAATGGCACTGAAGGTACTGCAATAAATAAATAAATGAACTGAAAGTATCAATGCGCTACAACTTACAACATTATACTGCACTTATAAATATCTTTGCAGAGTATGAGCATCCTTGAAATGAAAAAAGTATTCGAGTATTTGTATTGCTGTATCTGTATTCCGGAATACTTTTTTCGTCTTATTGCGAAAGTATCTCTGAAATATCCCGTTACGTTAAAGGCAAATGTATCTCAGTATCTGTATTTTAGGCTTCCAGTCCATGTATTTCGATATCTGTATTCCGGAATACTTTTCCGAGTATCTCTGCCCAGCCCTGGTTTCAGGCTATGTCTCCCGCAAAATAATAGCAAAGACTGCGTGTCCTGATTGCGCGAGTCATCTTTGTGTTAATCGGGAGAAGGCTTGCTCGAACGCCAATTTTTACTTCAGTGCTAAATTTGATAACGGCTGACTTCTGTACTCTAACCCTGCTTTGTCAGAGGCAGTTGAGCTCATGGAAGGAACATTCACATTGTATTTCAGCAAAAATTGATTGCACGCGCGTAGCCTACCTGACGTTGTGAGTGTCCTACATTCAGTGACCTTTCCGAAACCTGCATGCCTTTTACACGAAAAGTGAACTGTCGTAGCCTTAGTGAAATTTTATGTGCTGTTGCGATTCAGTTTTCTGGTCAAAGGACTCAACAAAGAAAGAGATGGGCACATAGATTGAGCGAAACTGCTGAAACAACGCCGCTACAGGTAGCTTGATTGAGCGTGTGTAGGGCAGAAAAACACGTTTATTTGTGCGTAATCGATGCGTATTCTGTGTTGTTTGTGCACTTGTTGCTATTCCAATTGTATGAGTGCGTACATTCCTTGAATTACTGTGATAAAGTGTTTACTGCCACTGCACAACAATTATTGTGCGAGTATATCAACAATTATGATCTTTTTTAGCGCACAAGTGTGTCGTCAACTGAAAAATAAATTATATAAAGCAGAGTACCGGAGTTACATTACTTCAGCACTATACGTACTCAGAGCATCGACCTGGGTGCTCATTATTTTGTTGCATTAGAATTAAGATGCTCGTGTAAATGTGGCAATATGCATTATTTCTTTTGCCCTACTTCACAATGTCCGCAGGCATATAACATCGGCTGTTATAGGTAACCATGGTGCTTTGTGCGCGCATTTGGAGCGCGAGTGTGCAGCACGTTTAACCGTGGGCGCAATTCCAAAAGCATGACAGGGGCTGATCATAATGGGGGCACTTTTCAAACCATCTTCCGAGAAATGCGAGAGCATACGCTTAGCAGAACTCAATTCTAGGATGGCCATCAGTCGTACATATTGTGCGTGCATTACACTTGAAGCCTTTTGCCGTGCAGGCAGAAATTCATCGCGTGCACAATACATAAACTCTAAAAACGCTACGACAGTGGGAAATAATGAAAGTCGTTAGAACAGGTAGACGTTGGTAGAGCCGGCGTTTCGACCAGTGGACTAGACTTCTTCAGGGCACCTACCACAATCCTGAACAGCGGTTCTGTGTATTCTATTTTAAAATAAGGGGGGGGGGGGGAGGGAGGGTGTTATCACAGTTAGAGTGGTTAGTGTGTAAAATGACTAATGGGTATCCTAGCATGAGTAAATAAAGGGATGAAGACATAGGCGTGCGCAGAAGGGGGGCAGGGGGGCGGCCGCTCCCCCCTCCCCCAGTCGCCTAAGAAGAGGGGGGCGCAGAGTCTGCCCCATGCATTGACCTAATGTGGGGGGGGGGGGGTTGCCGCGATGAACCTTCGGCCCCCCTGAAGAGGTACCCTGCGCACGTCTATGGATGAACATATACAAAAAAACCGAGAAAATGAGAATAACACGCGGGGCCAGAGGATGGCGGGGTCGTTCCCCATTTCTTTCTCAATGGTCTCATTTATTTGTCAATCACTGTGTAACATTAGTACATAGTCAGTTGTAATGAATATTAATCACCCTATAGATTAATTTTACGTGAAATTTTTATTACATTTTAAATAACTAGTATATCGAAAATGACCAATTATAGCTACAGCGCCTGTAATACACTTATAAGCAAATTTTAAGGCCGTATACTATAGCCACCGAGCGCATGCCTGTCCTATTCGCCAATTGGAATAAAATCAGAGGGTTACGCGACGTCTGATAGGCGTGCCGTGAGAAATACAATTTGCAGTAAGAGTGCAATGGCCCAGTCACGGACCTTGGCAACAAATTAATAATAATAATAATAATAATAATATCTGGGGTTCAACGTCCCAAAACCAAGATAGGATTATGAGAGGCGCCGTAGGGGAGGGCTCCATAAAATTTCGACCACCTGGGGTTCTTTGACGTGCACCTAAATCTAAGTACACGGGCCTTGATATTTGTACATTACTTCGCAAAAACAAAGTACAACTTCAATGTAGTCCGTAATGCAAATTGGCACTCCACCTTCTGTCACCCATGAAAATTTGCCGTTTAATTACCGTTAGTCGCAATAAGTGTCGTTAGGTGATCAAACAAATCATTAGTAAATTGATGGTAATTAGCTAATTACTACAAAAAGAACATCTCCAATACTTTCCTTGGCATTATTGTGTGTTAGTTCTCATTAATAGTGTGTCTAACAAAAAAAAAACGAGCCCTTAAGAAGTCACCTTCTTTCCTTCATTCATAGCGAGGGTCTCGTTCTGGCAGACTTGATACCTTCAGGTAGTATGCGAGGGATTATTGGTCAGCTGCCACCTCGTAAAAAGATCACGTGTTACGTGACGCCAACAGGCAGAAAAAGAGTGTTCCACACTTGCCGCCATGGCTGCGATCGGCGCTAACACTCCTAGGTTTAAATGCACATATATATCCCAAAAAGTGGACCGGAGGATGACCGCCGCCGTAGCTCAGTGGCATAGAGCATCGGACGCGTTATTCGAAGGTCGCAGGTTCGGTCCCTGTCGGCGGCAAGTTATCTTTTCATCCACTTTACAGTCTTCACCTTTATATCCTAATTACTAAAAAAATAACATGTCCAATACTTTCCTTGGCATTATTGTCTGTTAGTCCTTATTAATAGTGTGCCCAACACCGAAAACAGTACTCTTCTACACACCATGTACCCGATTTTCCTAGCACGGTTCTTGAATGCTCGAAACTTTGGAATGTTCAACCTCCTAGCTTTCCTGCAACATGTCAGCAGGCGAAATTTTCTCCAAGCACGATCTCCATGCTGGTGGTAAACTTTCGAACAGTCTAGTTTATTCTTGAAAAAAACTGTTTATAATCAACGAACACGTAGCCATGAGAATTTTTTTGAAACGCTGTCATAATAGCTGAGTCACACGTGTTTGATCATACAAAAAAGGCCCTCGCTCGTTTTTTTTCTCTTTCCTTCGTTCATCAGCTCGTCTTTCCTCTCAACACCTTCTCGATTGCTATGGAAAAAGAGGGCGCGCAGCTTCGTGTAGCCGCGCGCCCTTCACTCCATAGGGAAAGGGCGCGGCGCTAAAGCCTCGGAGCTATTTTCACAGGAGCGAAAAAACGCCGCCATGTTGGGCTGTGCGCGCGAGTACAAAGGCCGAGGTCACAGCCTCGGTAGTGCATTTTTGGGGGGTCACGCCTATTTAGCGCAGCCCAAAGAAAACTATGGCGGCGCCCAGGGAGCCGTCTGTTGCGTATTTGCGAATAAAAAAATTCAAAAGCGCATACTTTAGTCTCCCGTATATTAATAACACGAAACATCACATGATGCACTCTTCGTGTTTATTCAGACCTCAAGCCGGAAGTGATGTATCACAGCACGAACTGTCCAAGGGCGTCGCCCCATGGCTCCTTCGTTCAACCGCTCCCGCGGTAAGAAAGCAAGGAGAAGGTTTTATGTGTATACCGCACAAAGCCCAGGCTGTAATGTTGTTATGCAAGCATGAGCTGCGCAACGAGTTCTTGATACCTCTAAAAATATTTTGCGCATACACCTGATGAAAGGGACAATAAAGTGAGTTCCGTCACCTCTAGCTCTCTATGTCATATGCTCCTTCGGAGAGAACGAGGCGAGGAGGAATAGTGTGGGGTACAACAGGAGGAAGCGCTTATATACAGAACTTTTGCCGGGATATTTTAAGCAAAACTGAAAGACTGAGTGCAGAAATCGGTAGACACAGCCTTCATTTCAGACAGAAACTTGCGGAAAATAACAAATTTAATGCGTTTTGCACAAACTAGCATCCAGCGGTCGCGATGTAGACTAGAGGACGTTCCTCTAAAACAGAAACGAAAGCTCGTTCCTTGCAAATCTTGGAACGAGTTCCTGTTACAAGTTTCTTTATTGCAAAAGGAATTCGTTCCATATACATTTCGAAAATTGGAACGTGTCGTTACATTAACGTTACATTTCATTTTTTAATCAAAATATGGTGCCGGAAAACCCTGAGGCGTAATAAAGTGCGCATTGTAAAGCCAACATTGAGATACATATATTTTACGAATTTGACGTCGCCGACAGTGGTTACATATGTAGCTAAAATGAATCTAAAGAAACGCTCCTAGACGAATTTCTTTAGAGACCACCGGCCATACAACAGACTTGTCTAACTGCAACATTTGTGATCGTCTATTACAAGTGCAACACATAAGCACTTTCCACGTCAGTCTTCAAATGCGCCGTCAGAATACTGCGCTTCAGATATTCAAATAGAAATTCCCACACATGCACCAATATAAATCAGTTTCTTGTCAGGAAACCACATCGAAAAGAACAATACATAGGCACATAGGCATTTAAGGAGTGCTGATTCAATGTGGAAGTGTGAGTAGGAAATAATGTCCAGGATACATATTCGCAACTTTGTAAAGTCCCTTGTTCGCACTCAGCAAGAGTCAAATCTCGATGTTGATATCCGACTGAGGAACCTGTTTTCTCGCCAGCACTTCGTTGGCAATGTTGAAGAGCCGTTCCATCAAGTGCTTTAGGGTACTGCCGTGTTGTTTAGGGACAAGTCAATCGTGGTCGTAGGGGCGAGTGCAGGTACAGCGGGCACAGCAAGAATGTGCGCGTTTATTGCATGACAGTCGTTATCGGTGCAGCGGCTGTCGAACTGAAGTATGATGAAAGTTATAGACCGGTAGCCGCGGAGATAACTCGCATATTGAAGGGATGCCTGCCCAAACGAAACCATCGAAGGCACCGGACAGGCGCCACTGCAGCACCCGCGTCCACTACGTTTCGGTCCTCTTCCCCACTATTCACGCAACCGAGAGTCAAAAGAGAGATTTGTCGATAGCTTCCAGCGGCATGCACGAGATACTAAAGGGACGATCGAGCCAGCCACTAAAGACCACGCGACGAGACAAACATTGCGAGGAACTGGGCGCGTGGTCGGTCTTGACATCGCGCGCTTCTCTGCGCTCCCGGCGGGCGCCTTAAATTTAAAAACCAGGATGCAGCAGAGTCAAGTGACAGGCGAGGGGTAGATTCTTGCGGCCTCACGCGGTCGCCATTCCACCGTGTTCTGCATCATGTGCTGTGTACGTGCGGGCGCCTGTTCAATGCCGAGGAACGTTTACAGAAGGAACGCCGTTTCCTATGCCGTTCCTCTAAAAAGGAACTAGTTCCTGGAACGTCGTTTCTTGGAACGCCGTTCCGTACAACACTGGTTTTTTAGGAGGTTAATATGGCTCCAGCCAAGTTTAAGAGAGCCCGACGTTTCGGGACCGACTCGGTCCCTTCCTCAGGGGCACAGTGTCGGAACGGAACGAAAACCGAAAACGAAAAAAACGATATTTTTGACCGGAACGAAAACGTAACCGAAACGTTATTTATTATTTCGTTCCGGAGTGAAACCGAAATTTTTTCAATCGTTTTTCGGTTCACGAGAAAATTTCGCGATCCGGAACGACGGAGCTCATGCAACGTGAGCATATCTCAGGGTATAGTATTAGCGCGTACCTCAGACAGGAAATTCAAAGCAATGTTGAAATTGTGCGAAAAACGAGAACAGTGGCAACCAGAGATGTTTATATTAACGCAAGTGGACTTTTGCGCGCCTGTCAAGCAGGCGAAAGTGGAGAGGACATTGTCGGCGCTGAAGTTTGTTACAGCGAAAGCTGTTATGAGATCACAACAGCCGATTTTGGCTCCATAGTTGTCCGCGACCGCCGATGTACGTTACCGCTATCGCGTGGTATAAGAAAAAAATAAATGAGAAACAAATATCTAGGATCCGGGACCTCTGCGTGGCAGTCGGGTCTTCCACCACAGTGTCACGCTGGTGCTTATAACTCCATCGCAAAAATACTCTGCACAGGCGTCATGTCGGGCAAGGAATCGCGTTAACAGATGTAATATAGCGTGGCAGAAGAGTAAATTAACAACCAGTCGTCACACAATGCTAATAGCGCAAAGAGTGCGTGGTTTAATGCTTCCCACCAGTGTTGCGGAGTTACCACTCCTGAATTAGAATGACTCCGGAATCATTCCACATTTTCGCGACCCCGGAAAGGAATGGGGACAAAGCTCGGAGGAATGGAATGGGAATGGAATTACGTCTTTTTCCGAAAATACAGGACGTTTTCGCCTACGTGCTGTTTTTCAAGCTTGAAACGTTAGTAAGAGCCTCGCAAGTTAGCACTAAAGCAGTATTTTTAAAATGGCTTAGCTGATTACAAGCACGGTACATTTATAAGCAACGCGCCTACTACAAACGGAGGCATAACTTAGTGTACAAACAAATGCATTATCCCAGCAGATACCGAAGGGAGGAACAAATTACCCCTGCGCGTTGGTTCCCATTGATACCCCCAGCCGAAAGTGGCGAATACTCTATGCACAGCCTGATCTTTATCTCACGAGCAGTTTAGTACCTAACACACGTAATAACCTTTGCTACAGGAAAGAAATTGCATACCTGTGCACAGGCGAACACAGAAAGTTCTCCTCACCCCATCCATGCTTACGAGGCGCGCTTGACAAGCATGAGTGCTGACGGGCAGTGCGGCCCAGTGTTCCGTATTCGATGCAAAGGCGCTTTTGTCAGCATAACAATACGCTATGTCGTCATTTTAGCATTAACAGATTTAAGCTTAAACTATATTGAAACACCACCATTCGTTCAAACATGTTGACCACGCAGATACTGTCGGTAGCGGGAGAACTGCCCCTATGGGAATTAGTAGGGTGGTTGTACTGCACGAGATATGTCACCAAGCTACTATTCCTCGACCTTGGCAACGTGTTTTGCGTACTTTTGCAGTTCTTAATGCATTTGATGACATCAGCTTCAGGGGGCGTTCATTCTTAACTCGATAAAACTATCAAGATGCCTGAGGAATTACAGAAATGGAATCGGACTGCCAGTTCATTCCCTGAGTGCCAATGGGATAAGTTTTTTTCATTCCGAGGAATTGAAAGTAATGGAATTGCGGCAAGCTCTAATTCCCCGGAATGGAATTGGAATCGAATGGAGGCGCCCATTCCGCAACACTCTTTCCCACCCACTGCAAAGTGCTCAGCCATAATTCTTCATTATCAGCCACAGCACAAAGTGCAGATAATGCCTTAAAGATGTGAAGCGGATACCGCGATTCTCCGAAGAATGAAGAAAAATGGCATAGTGGGAACTTCGCTACTTCAGAAAAATTGCGACGATTTATGACGTAGTGGGTACGTTGCATGTTTACTTGTATTAGTTGCCCCAAGAGATAACAGCAGGCTCTACAAAGTCCGCTCTTCTAGCTGTTGCTGTGACTTGCTGCGTGTTTCACGCAGGCCTGGCGGTCTTTTTATCAGAACAGCGGTCTCGCACATCAGAGTACACTCAATGACGTGCTGCTTCTGAGATCCTGCTCACTCCCTTGACACAAAGAATTAAGCCAACTAAAAAATTTGTATTTATCCTGTGAGAAAATAAATACTATGACTTTGAAATGAATACTGGTTTGTGCTAGTTGGTAGAAATACGTGGTACAGTTACTTCCGCTCCTCTGAAGAACGTGTTTTACCCTTGTCCCACTTTCTTAAGAGGAGGGCAAGCAACTACATCACAAATCCAAAGTTTTTTTTAATAATTGCGCACCTTTTTCATACTTTCTTTTTTTATACAATGAAAAAAAAAAACCGTTACGAACCGTTACGGAACGTTTTTTTTTTTTTTTTTTTTCGTTCCGGAACAGAAACGAAACGGAACTTTTTGCGATGAAACGAAACTAAAACCGAAACGAAAAACATTTCGTTCCGACACCCTGCTCAGGGGTGACTGGTTTGGTCACGGAAGCTTCTCCCCGACTTGTTCAGGTACGTGCACACTGGCGGGAAGCATGCCGCGGCGGCGTCCCGCCCGTCGGCGCCTCCGCGCGGCAAGCAGCAACACGCTGTCCACATTGCCGGCGCGAGAATCACGAGACAAGAACGGGCATGTCGAGGAGCGCGCACCCGCCGGCTTGCTGCCGGCTCGCGATTTCTCCCAGAAAGACGGAGAGGAGTTGCGCGGGTGAGGAGAACAATGTCTGGCTGCTATGACGACAGCCCGTGTGAGAAGGAAGAGGAGGCAAAGCGGGCGCTGATTGGTGGTTTGCTTGCGCGGCAGCCGGCGGTAGCAGCGAAAATAGGTCCCCGAGCGATCGAGTCGGCGGGAGAAAGATTTTGACGCTCCGCGGGATGGATGGATGGAAGGGGCTTTAATGGATGGATGCTATGAGCGTCCCCTTTATAACGGGGCGGTGACATGTCTGCCACCAGGCTCGAAGGCGAAAAAAAAGAGAAAGAAGAAAAAAAGCTTCCTTGCTTCATGTTGTCCTAATGCCTTATCTACATTGATTAAATCTATGTTATTATACCAAAAAATATAAATTCACGGTCCATCTCTCTGCCTCTTAAGGCAGAATGACCTTATTTTCCCCCATTATTTATTTTTGTACTTTATCTCTACTTTTCTGCCACCAATACTCTAACCGTCTCTTACTTATTTCTATCGCGGACGTGTTCAGCTTTCCATTGTTGTCCCTAAAACCCAAGGCTTCATGTAGACTCGTGCCCACACGTATACCTGGGTGAATATCGCCACATTCAATCAGTACATGTTCCATCGTTTCCTTAGTTCCCCCGCAGCATGTACATTGTTCTTCTTCGTTACTGAATCTCGCTTTATAACTACGCGTTCTAAGGCAGCCCGACCTTGCTTCAAACAGTAAAGCGCTTCCCCTTGAATTATCATAAAACCTTTCCCTCCTTATTTCGTTTTTTCCTTTTCGGTAGTTACTCAGAGCCGGCTTCTTTTCCATCGCTGTCATCCAATAAGTCCTCTCCGCCTCTCTGACCTTCCGCTTAATGCTCCTTGTTGCCATATCGCCCGCACTGCCAGCCGTATATTTACTGGTGAGCCTCCTAGTTCTTTTTCTCCACTGCGTGTCAACGCTTTTTCTATACAAATACCTGAAAACCTTTTCTGCCCATCTACTCTCCTTCATTTTCCTCAGCCTCTCTTCGAATCTCATTTTGCTCTGCGCTTCCCGCACTTCAAAGCCTGTCCATCCCATATCACCCTTTACCGCCTCATTTGTCGTCTTCCCGTGAGCGCCCAACGCGAGGCGGCCCACCGTCCTTTGATTTACATCCATTCCTGATTGCACCTCTGACTTCATGCACACCACTGAGTTCCCAAATGTAAGCCCCGGAACCATCACACCCTTCCACAGCCCTCGAAGCACCTCGTACCTATTGTATCCCCATAAAGCTCTGTGCTTCATAATTGCAGCATTCCTCTTTCCCTTTGCTACCGATGCTTTCTCTTGTACCTCCATATATCTATCCCCCTCATTTACCCATACTCCGAGGTACTTGTACTCGCTTACCCTCGGTATTTTTTGGCCCTGTATTAAGACCGTATGGTCTCCGTGATCATTCAATACCATCAATCCATATTTTGTTGCACTATATCCTAGTCCTAGAGCCTCACACTCCCTTCCGCATATATCTGCCAGTCGCTGTATATCATCTTGACTGTCCGCAAATAAGACAATATCATCAGCATAAAATAGACCTGGAAGTTTCTGCTCAACCATCGCTCCGACCTGTTTGTGTGACAAATTAAATCCAATGTTGCTACCTTCTAGCGCTTTTTCCATCCTCGCCATGTACAGCATGAATAACAGCGGGGACAAAGGGCATCCCTGTCTCAGCCCCTTGCTAATTTCAACGCTGTCCTTGCTACTTATTCCTTCCCATTCTATACAAACCGTATTTTCTCGGTATATTTCCCTCAAAAGCTGTACACAGTGATGTCGCGGATCACGTGACCGCGACGTCACGGATTAGCGAGTGGGCGTGACCCCCCCGCGCCTCCTCGGAGGAGACGGGGACGTTTTCCCCGAAAGGGGTATTCAGACGGGGGAGAAATTCTCGGGGGGTAAGGGCGGAGCCTAGTGACGTCAGCTCGCGAGAAAAGTCTCCACAAATGCCCCCCACTCACACGGACGAGGCAAACGGAGGGGGAGACCAGTGTTACTAGACTACTCTGGTGGCTTGCACCACCCGTTTGACGAGCTGCTGACGACGAGCTGCAGACGACCATCCAGCTGCAGACTGGACACCCACTGCCGCTCTCTGCAGGAGCAAGTGCAACAATGTGGCCAAACAAGAGCCCGAAATTCCGCCACATCCCCCACCGCAGGGGGATCGTTTGTCCTTTCGGGGAAAACGTCCCCGTCTCCTCCGAGGAGGCGTGGGGGGGTCACGCCCACTCGCTAATCCGTGACGTCGCGGTCACGTGATACGCAACCCCCCCGTCTCCCTCGAGCATTCCTCCCCCGTCTGAATACCCCTGAAAGGACAAACAATCCCCCGGCGGTGGGGGATGTGGCGGAATTTCTGGCTCTTGTTTGGCCACATTGTTGCACTTGCTCCTGCAGAGAGCGGCAGTGGGTGTCCAGTCTGCAGTTGGGGTCATATGTAGCTGGGGTCATCGTCGTCAGCAGCTGGTGAAACGGGCGGTACAAGCCACAGGAGTAGTCTGGTAACACTGGTCTCCCCCTCCGTTCGCCCCGTCCGTGTGAGTGGGGGGCATTTGTGGCGACTTCTCCTCGCGAGTTGACGTCACTAGGCTCCGCCTTTACCCCCCGAGCATTTCTCCCCCGTCTGAATACCCCTTAAAGGGGTATTCAGACGGGGGGGTTGCGTATCACGTGACCGCGACGTCACGGATTAGCGAGTGGGCGTGACCCCCGCGCGCCTCCTCGGAGGAGACGGGGACGTTCTCCCCGAAAGGACAAACGATCCCCATGCGGTGGGGGATGTGGCGGAATTTCGGGCTCTTGTTTGGCCACATTGTTGCACTTGCTCCTGCAGAGAGCGGCAGTGGGTGTCCAGTCTGCAGCTGGATGGTCGTCTGCAGCTCGTCAAACGGGTGGTGCAAGCCACCAGAGTAGTCTAGTAACACTGGTCTCCCCCTCCGTTTGCCTCGTCCGTGTGAGTGGGGGGCATTTGTGGAGACTTCTCCTCGCGAGCTGACGTCACTAGGCTCCGCCTTTACCCCCCGAGCATTTCTCCCCCGTCTGAATACCCCTTAAAGCAGGCCGCGTCCCCTTGTGGAAAAAGAATATAAAGGAGTAAAGGGAAGTAGCAGGACAGGCAAACGTGCTCCCTGCATCTAGCGCGGTGACTTTGAGGTCACGGCTCGCGCTGACGTGCAGCCGCCGCACGCTCACAGTCCTCTAAAGATACAGTCATCTGTTCAAAAATATACGAAATAAATTCTGTCTGTCGGAACTGTAGGCTCTGACGAGTAGAATTTTTATGTTCTTATCATTTGCGCTATATTTGTTTATTATCCCATTCAGAGGCTTGTTCACGCACCAGAAATATATTTTCGCGTTCAAACTTTTGCCAGGCGTAGCGTGACCCCGTAAAGAAGCGATTGGTGCAATAAACATTATGGACGTTGAGGTTGTCTTCAATGTAGCTCTTATCTGAGCTACATCGAGTATAAATATGCGACATACAGGTGATTATGTCGTGTGCTTCTGCCAGGACTTTTTGGGTTGTTGTGAGTAGTATGCATACTTCTGGGTACTTGACCCACGATGTTTTTGAGGAAGGGGGTGCCTGACTCAACCTGGGAAGTGGGGAGTGGAGAAAGGGTGGAGGAGGGCGGTTGTTGTGGTTGTGGTTGTTTGGGTTTTTAGTATTCCGATTAAACGTATTTCTAGATCATGCAGTTTTTTAATAGCTTTCTGACTTCAGGTACACCGTCTCCGAGCGTCGACATCCACTGAAGGAGGAGCATGCCGACGTCTGACCTCATATTTGCGGAGACTTCCTCTTCCGGATCTCTAAGACAACCTCCCGATCATTGCGAAGCCGCTGAACACTGAGAGGTCTGCAACTAGCAGACAGATTACCACCAAATCGCGTTCGAGTTCACCTTTCGGATGTACCGTCTCATCCAGATGTTCAACTCCTACCTCCTCAAATAGTCACGCATCCTCAAGGTGGACAAAAAGCACAAAAGACGAAATGCCTCACATTCCAGAAGAGTTGCTTTGGCACATTTCCGTGGCTTCTCTACGCCTCCGAAGTTTCAGGGGTCGTCTGCTTCTACTGTGCGGCAGCCAGGCAGCATGGAACTTTGACAGCCTTCGAGACAACCAGCACCCGACGCATTCACCGTTGCTGGATTCAGAAACTGGAAGAAAGCTAAAGAAAAATTTACCAAACATTAAAATTTAGAAGGACATAAGAACGCGATCTACCAGTACAGCAACCTTCAATAGACGTCGTTCAGTGACCAAATCAGCACACAGACTAGAAAGCAGCAGGAGGTGGCGAGGCGCTGTCTCAAGATTATTTTGCAGGGGTGCTATGCAGGATGGCCCGAGCTTCTCGGTAACACGACTTTGCTCCGACCTTCCACTACGGCGGTCATGATAGGAAGACAGCGCGAAGCGCGCGATAGCAGCGTTGATAAAAACGGCTACAAGAACGAGAATGGTGTCACAAACGCATGTGCGGCATTTGTGGCGGTTTTCAAAGGAACACCGGGTTAAACGCTTCAGCGCCGCCACTCAGTTAACATTTCAATAGTGCAGAGACGTCAGCGTCGCAGTGATGCAGAACTATCGGTAAATTGACTATCGATAGTATCGATAATTTTTTTGAAACTATCGATAGTGTAAACAAACTATCGATAGTGTACTCCGTAGTACCATCGTTAATATTACTATAGCGTTGTTACTACCACGCGTGTTTATTGCTTTGTTTTGACGTATTCCGGTTTCACCTACCAAGACATTCAGCAATGTTTGACGCAGACCGCGCCGTAATGTTTGAGAAGCTTCACAATTGTTTGAGATCATTCTGTTACGATCACGCGCTGGACGCGAATAGTCAAGTTTATGCGAGAGTTTACGCGAACGCCAGCAATAACGCTGGAAGGTTTGATGACTGATGTATAAAGGACGACGCGTTCCACCGATGTACTCGACGGCTGACGAGTGCTCCCGCCACTATCAGTGCGCAGCATGTATCGCTTGCATTTTGAGTTTTGATTTTCTGGGCACAAGTTCGCCCAGATAAAGAGCTCCGTATTTCCCAGTCTTGCTGCAGCATTCTTCACCGTCACAACCACGTAACAATACTATCGATAGTGGTGTGAATAATGATGCGGTTCCTTGCCGGCCATATTGCCAAAAAATTTGCCTACTACCAGCTTCGCTTAAAGGGGTGGTGCCATCAAATTTCGAGGCTATAACAAGCCTGTTGTGGGTTTCCTCTGTATGCAAGGACATTCCACACGAAGCGTCGGACACAGCAAACGTTTAGAATATATTTTAATTCACTTCCAAAGTGTACCTAAATGCCCATTCTCCCGATCGAAACCCATCGCTAGCGCGCCAACACTGACGTAGATCTGTAGGATGGGCAACGAAAGTTGTAGTGACGTCACACCAAATCTGCTGTAGTAACGTGAGTGACCTCCGGACCTCCGCCATTTCCGCAACGTACTTACCGGCTGTAGTGAACTAGAATATATTCTAGTTCACTATAGTACCGGCAAAGCATCGGTTGCTACATCACTCGCCGAGTTTCGATCGCTTCCTGGCTAAGTGCGTCACAGCCTTGTGTGGTCACGTGACCACGCCTCCTAAACTTCTACGTCACTGCCCAATCTCGGCGCCCAGAAACCGAAACCGAAAGTTGTTCACACCAAAAGGCGATATTAAATTATTTAGCGAGAATACGTGAATCTTGGTGCGTGCATCATGCTTCCTTGAGCTATAGGAAACGCTTACAGCAAAGAACGCGCAAGTCACAAATTTGGTGGCACCACCCCTATTTTTGGCAGAGAAATAATTATTTCCGTAGTGAAAATGGCGGAATATATTCAGCAATAAATTCGTATCAAAAAGCGACCAGTTACACCTTACAATTAACTTCTTGATATTTTTTTTTTTGAAATCATAAATTGCAATATCAATTTGAAGCCGCGCAGTCCCATCACATGTAAAGTCTTCCTTTCCGCTACAGCTGACCAGTTTCACATTATGGTCATGTTTCAGCAAAGCACTCTGCTGAAGAACACAATCATGCCAACTTTCTTGCCTCTGAGCCTGCTCCTCCGGCTGCACTATGTTCCACGCGCGCGGGGAACCAAGTTTATTCTGCAGTGAGTCGGGGCTGTTATTTTAAACTATCGATAGCACCATCGAATGTTTTACTATCGATAGCGCTATCGATAGTATTTTTCACCATCGATAGTTCGATAGTGACTCAGCTATCGATAGTATCGATAGTACCATCGATAGTTCTGCATCACTACGTGGTCGTCGCGGTATCTGTTTGCCAACTGAACATCGTGCCTCCCGTAGGCGTGTCCGTGGGCGTTTGTCGTCTTTCGGGCAAGTTCTTCCGTTCCACCGGAAGCGTGGAAATTTTCACTATCGAAGGCAACAAGGGCGCACACGCAGCACTCTCGTGCAGCTCGTTTCGCTTCTCTCGAATATTACAGATAAATAAATGGACAGGTAAATGCTTATACTTACATTACAAATTTGGAGATTTTTCTGCACTAACGAATCGGTAGAAACAATGTCTGCACAAACAAGTAAATAGTAACATTTCTTGCCGCAGATGCTACCAGGGGCGCTTGCTTCATGGCTGTGAGTGGTACGTCGTAAGCACAGTCAAACTGAATGCGAGACATCGTAGCTACATGAAGATATAACCTTTAGTTCTTCGTGCGGGGGTGCACAGTCTGTGAGATTAAGTTCATAGATGAATCGTGCCGCTCGCTGGCGTTGCGGCACGACCGCTACTCCTCGGCAAGAGCAAACGCCGCGGGCGTCTGTCAATAAAACTGATTGACGCGCGAACTCAGGTACAAACTCGTTGATTCTGAAAAGGCCTCAGTTCAACTCGGGACTGCCATAGTGCCTGTGAGACTGTCAAGCGCTTCATGCGGTGGACGAGCTTCAATGCATATAAAATAATTTGGTCAGCTTGCGCTACTTGTGCAAGGCTGGAGCCATCAGATGAACTTGTGATCACCTAGCTTCTAACAGCTTTTTACGTGGCTCGTCTACTCCGTCTGCTCGGTCTGCTTCAGAGGGAAGACCGCGTCAGTTCGGTGTCAGTTTTGATGAGCTACGTCTTAAGTAACGTGATATTGAATAGTGGCCTCAATTTGTAATGTTTTAATAAATACATAAATTAACTGAGGTTTAATTGGCAAGGTCATGATCAGTGTGGTGCTAACTAACACGATTCTAATTAGCATGACCTTAGTGAGAAATGGCCTAATTAACTTGGTTTGAATTAGCGCGCTCCTGGTTACTGTTGTGCTAAGTAGCATGTTCTTCATTAGCTCGGTATTTGCTTTAGACGTCTTCATTAGCATGGTCTTAGTAATATGTGGCCTAATTAGCTCGGTCTTAGCATGACCTGGCTCCATTAGCTTGGTTGTAGGATATGTGCTGACTGAATTACCTAGGTATACAGCCCAGCCAATTATATAATCAGCCGGGCGCACGTGCTCGGGGAGCAAGCAGACGATGAATAAGAGGACGCGTGCCGGTCGAGCAACGCCCACCATGATGATTATACACATGTCCTCGGCGATTGAATCCTGCGCTCCGCCGGAACTAATCTCAGAGGCCACAGTGCTGATTATTCTGAAGGGATACTTAGTGCAGACATTCAACACTTGAAAATCGTTAGTAAGTGTTTCTGACACATTTCTTGCATAGGTGCACTTCTGCACTCAGTGGAACGAAAACAAATGAAAGACGAAGCCTCTGGTTTGAAGACACCACCCAACTTTGTCGACCGCCCTTGACGTGACGCCGCGTTCCAACGTAACCAATGGAACGCAGCGCGCGCTGAGGGATGGATTTCATCTTTTCGCACTGTTAGCTCGTTCAAAAGGGGGTGTTGCCAGAGCTCGGAAAGATTCCGAGTTTCGCCAAACTCGGGCCATCCTGCATAGCACCCCAGGAGTCCAAGTACCTTCTACGCCAGGGTTTGCCGTTTCGCGGTCATTCAGAAAAAAAAAGGAAACTTTTACCAGTATCTCGTGTCACGCGAAGAAGACAATGAAGAGTTCACCACTTGGATGAAGCGAAACGCGACCTACACGTCCCCACTGCTGCTAAACGAAATGATTGAGCTCCTTGGAAAGGCTGTCCAAAAAACACTGAGCAGCGCCATTCCAACAACTAACTACGCCATTATCGTAGGTGGCACGCGTGATGTTGCTGCTGTTGAGCAGCAGAGCATAAGCGTACGCTATATTGACGTGCACCTCAGACCTACAGAGGTTTTTAGGGCTCTGTACACCGCCAAATACAAAGGGAGCCACAATTGCGGAAGCCGTGATGGATTTCCTGACTCCGAGCGCAGACTATACGATGGGGCTGCCAACATGAGCGGGGAGTTCAATGTCTGTCAAGCCATTATAAAATCGCTAAACCGCTTGCTATTTACTTCCATTGTGGAGCTCACAGTTCGAATCTTGTAACTGGTGACGTCTCTGACTGCTGTCCAGAACTTCGAGAAGCTCTCATGGCTGTTAGGGGATTGAGTGCGCTCTCAGCACGTTCGGAGAAATTTAAGCGGATTTCTTGCGAAAAAAAGTTGAGCAAAACATCAAACCCCTGTGCCCAACGCGCTTCTTATGCAGAAGGCCAGCGATAGCTGCCGCGCTGGATGAGCAAGAGGCCGTAATTGCTTCCATTGAGGAACTGATGGAGGAAGCACCAGCCGAGCGATCTGCGAAGATTGGTGGTATCAAAATGGCTGACTGGGCTAGTTGGCGACTCATTCTGCTTGCTTGAAATGCGAGCGCTTAACGTAGACAAGGACGTAAAGAAATAACACACGGACAGGCGCTTACTACCAACTGAAGGTTTAATGGGAAAAAGAGACATGTATACTGACAGATAAAAGTTTCGTAAGCACATCCGATAAGAGCACACCACAAACAAACCATAAAAAGAGTGATAAAAACTTTTCCAAAGCCCACTTTACCATACAGCAATAACACACTCAAGCTTCCTATTAGACAGAGCTATTGACGGTTTGCTCATGCAAGTCGAGCCGCCACGCGCTATGTTTGCAGCCTCAACGATAATCCTTGTGCGCTCATCTTTGTGCCTATCAACCACATCTGTGCTATCAATTTGAACTTCGCATCCACACATGCTGACATGTTGGTCCAGAAAACCATCGTTGCCATTGCGAACGTTGCACGCATGCTCACGCAGTCTGTCGTTAAGACATCTTCCGGTTTGTCCAATATAACAGGCGCCGCATGAAAGCGGGATTTTGTAGACTACATTGTTAATGCAATTGACAAACCGAGTTCAGTGCTTTGTTTTGCACAGTTGCCTCTTGTGTCTAGCAGCACACGTCAACCTTGCCAGCTGAGAAAGCTTGTGAGGTGCAGAGGAAAAAGGTTGGGCAACGCATGGGAGTGCGTGTAGTTCAATTTGGTGTCAGGGGTCCTTTAACGTTTGTTTCATACCCATGGTGTAGATTCATCAAATACTCATCGGCTGTTTGTAACTGTGTAGTAGAAACTATACATGCAAGTGACGTCAGTTCCTGTCTTCCGTCCGCCATTACCGAGCACATACGTCTGAGTGACCGCGCTGTGTTTCGTGCGTGGATCGTTCGGCTTAGTGCTCGTTTTGTGATCGCACGAGCCACCTACAACAGCGCTCTTCGCCGCCTGCATTTTGCGGCACTCAAACTGCACAGATTTCGTCGCTGATTGCTGCATAAAACCATGGCCCAATAACATGTTTGGCGCCCAGTCGGGGTTCGTTTCAGCGAAGAGCTAAAGAGGGCCTCCCGAAAACTGAGGCACGATCACTGTGTTCAATTCGGTGCTTCACGTTTCGACAAAAAATGACCTCGGGCAAAACGTGGTGCTGGACTCGGCGAAAATGTGAGGAGATTCGGAAGCATAACTTGCCTATTATGAAGTGACACCCGCACACACAAACGTTGTGCAACGTCTGACGTCCTTCCTGTTTACGTGCGCATAAGCCATGTGCTCCATTTCCCGGACAGCTCTAAATTTCGTGCGGTCGCACTGGTTTGTGATCCCGTTTGGCAAACAGTACGTCCCCGCGTCTGGTCTCTTTTTCTTATTGATTTACCCTTCTCGTGCAGCAGCAAATGTCGCACAAATCGCCGTTGCGATGTGCAACGTTGACGGGAAATGCGAGAGCCGCACAACTTGAGTCGGTGTCGTCTGCTGCCATGTGCTCGGTAATGGTGGCGCATGCCGCGAAATCGTATCCCAAAGCACGGCCGGTCTAGAGGCGCGCGCTCGCTAAAAGGAAGGAGCGAGCGCGCGCCTCCAGACCGGCCGTGCCCAGAGTTCCGCGGTGTGAAGTATTGCAAGTTATGTATATAATTCTAGTTCAAAGCGTTGCATGAGACTCATTCGTCGCGCAGTGCAGATAGTCAAGAGCATTGCAATAACGCAATATATGAATATTTGTGTGTTCTCTTTTTGTTTTAGTGTACAGTTTTCGTTTTTGTATAAAATAAAATGCATATTTCTAATAATCAAGATGGCTGCCATGCAAAGTTCGGGACCCCCCCCATGTTGTTTTTCTGGATTTACGCCACTGCTGAACCATGTCGCACATGCAACCCGTGATGCAATGGAGCACGATTTTTCATTTGTAAAAGCAATAAATATGAGCTTCAAAAATGACAGCAGCCCGTGGTTTACAGAATCCGCAAATGCAAAGAAAGCTAATCGCACCTCACGTAACCACGTCCGTCCCTCGAGCATAGACGAAAGGAAGTTGCGAGCGCGTCCTGCACGCAAGCTCATGAGTGCATCTTTCCGCAGGGAATCTTAAGGGACTAGGCCTAACCGTCAGTCAGCGTAACAGTCGCTCCACAGTAAGTGGCGTAGCGGGGGGGGGGGGGGGGGGGAGCACACCGGGCCCGTGCACCCCCCCCCCCGAATTTTTTTTTTTTAGCTATGGCATACAGAGCTCAAAAATGACACTCGATCACATTTGCCTGCTGGACCTCCACTTCACATCAAGGAGGTGCCCCCCCCCCGCCCCCCGAAAAAAATTTCTGGCTACGCCCCTGTCCACAGTGACATACTTGAATTCGGGTCCACAAGTTTAACACGCAGTGAAGTATAGTTTCTTCACAGCTGCGTTGATAGCCTCCATGAATCACGACACAAGCACGAAAAAGGGGATTGCTTGGGAAAGAGATAGGAAATTTAAGGACACGTTGCCAATTCCAAACCCTGCTCGGCGAAAGCCTGCACGTGGCATTTCGACTCCGCCGCTGGACGCTGCCGCCGCGTTGCGCAACGCGCAACTGGGGCGCGCTGACGGACGGACGCCGCGTTGCGCAACAGTTGCGCAACGCGCATTGGAAGGAGCAACATGCAACTGTTGCGCGTTGACGGACGAACGCCGCCGCGTTGCGCAACGAGCGTTGGAAGGGGCAACGCGCAGCCGCGTTGCGTAACGAGCGTTGGAAAGAGCAACGCGCAACTGTTGGTTGCGCGTTGACAAATGGACGCCGCCGCTGGGCGCGGCGCTGCGCAACAGTTGCGCAACGCGCGTTAGAAGGAGCGACGTGCAACTGTTTCGCGTTGAAGGACGGACGCTGCTATACATAGCTTGCACCACGGTGTAAGATATATACTCTTTAGGTGAGGACACTCGCGAGACGCGATCGACCAGATAAAGTAACACTGCCGAGAGCCCGTCGGACCGCTGACGGCAGCGGATATAGTGTACTAGAATAATTTCCTAGTGACGCGTCTGAGAAGGAGCGCGCGTGCCCGTTTGTGTAGACGCCACCAGGCGCCGCCACTGCGCCTTTTTCTAGTCGTCTGCTAGCGTAAATGCCGCAGACGGGCGAATTCATTGCAGTTCGGGACATCGCCTACAGCAGTATCTATTCGCATTTTTCTTATCATCCATTTACACAAACCCATCATATGAGTAACTCCTCATGTTTTGCTTCTGTTGCGCAATACCTAGCACAACATTTAAATCGCATGCTCATCGCAAACTACACAAAAGAGCTCAGCAACGTATACGCTGCGTTGCTATGCCAGAAGGCGTACGATGAAATAACGGCCTCGACGGACGCATATTGATGGTGGCAAACTTTTCGTGATTTATTCTCGGTTACAGAAACGCAGCTAAACAAGATTATTCCGGCGTTTCCTTACCTCATTTTACGGCGTGCAATGAGACGTACTACATGGAAGCATCCCACATGTAAGCGTCCGGAGAAAAAAAAGTCATCCACCATTTTTTTTTCACAAGAACTACGACGTTGAACGTAGCGTCGCAGGGGACGCGCACGAGGCAAGCAGCTGCAAAGCGCGTCTGAACCGGCCCAAACCGGCGCGAACTGGCTCCGCGACTAGAAAAAAGCGCAGCAACGCCACCAGTGGCGTCTACTGGCGTTTGCTTCAACCGGCCTATTGTCCCTGCCTCCTGGACGCGTCACTAGGAGATTATTCTAGTACACTATAGGCACCGTACACTGACCAGAGGGAGCTGCGTTGCTCGCACTGGCCCGTCCCAAGTTCGCTGGCATTGGTCGTTAGGGGCACGCAGAAAACAGACGCGCGAACGCGTCCCCCGTGTATCCCGGCCGCAGTCCGCCCACTCATTCAGAGAGGGAGACGCGCACATCGCGTTCCATTTTGAGCAACCCCGTCTCATTATTGCGTTTTTTGTCCGCTAGGTTTTGCGTTCTGGCGTTGCAGTCGCACTGGAAAACTCGACTGTACGGTGCCTATAGCAGCGGATACCTACCTGCGGGAAGATGCAACTTCAACACAAAAACGCGTTCCCATAGCAACTGGCGCTTCGCGGGAAATCTGAATTTCCTAGTCAGCGAACGCGGCTACGGCACGCCAGCAACTCAAGTTAGAAACGCATACCGCGTTTTTCACGAGCGAAAAACAAGACATGCAGCGGACGCCGGCGTTGCCGCCGACTGCGTCGGTTGCTATAGCAACGGTGCAGAAAGCATTTTCTCTCTTTAAGTTGCGTCTTCCCGCCGCTAGATACCCGCTGCGGTGACCGGACCAACAGACGCGCGCCGTTGTTACTTTATCTGGTCGAACGCGCTCTGCATGCAAGCCGAGGAGTGTCCACACCTAAAGAGTATATATCTTACACCGTGGCTTGCACTGACGTCACCGTGGCCGCCATCTTGGGGGACCAGCGGGTTGAGACGCTCCGTGAGCTTTTGTTCGAACGCGCCGAGCAAGAAACGGTGACGGCTCGCCATCAGATTAGTGCCTGTGCACCCAAGCATCCTTCACACCAAAACCCCCGCGTTCCTTTGTGTTCCCCCTTGGCGCGGCTGGCGAAGAAAAGAAAGCGGGGAGAGCACAAAAGAACGCGGGTCAAACGACTGGGTGTCCTGCTCTGCACTGACACTCACTAATGAGATAAAAACGTCACGGTGGCCGCCATGTTGGGGCTCCAGCGCAGAGCACCTGTCTCTGACGTCACGTGCAAGGCATGTATAGTGTACTAGAATAATTTTAGTACACTATAGACACCGCCGCCACGTTCCGCAACAGACATGGCGTGCGCAGGCTCGGGTTCAAATTACAATTCGCGGTGGTTCATGCATGCGCATGCATGCATAGAGCAAATGGCGTGCGATCAGCCACTCGGCGAAAAACGTCTTATAAAGTGCATATTCTAGACGTCATGACAAACAAGATATAATACGGCATTTTCTGTGACGTTTTTAAAACGTCGAAATTGGTCTAGAATCTAATTAACGTCTTGAAATATCTCTTTACACAAAAATGAACAAAAATGGTCTTAAAAATTGCGTTTTCTAGACGTAACCTAAAACAAGTATAAAACGGCTTTCCTGTGCCGTTTTTAAAACGTTTAAATTGGTTCAGAATCCGTTTTATCCCATTTATCGCTAAGATTGACGCTTTCTAGGCCTTATGAGCTACCTGGGTAAGTAGCTGCAAACAGGATAAAAAGAAGTTGTAAAGACCTCAATGTAACGCTTTAATGCGCAAAATTTTTTGGTAAGTTATCTAGCAATTTTGATGGCAAAATCGTGTCTATCCGCCTCGTGCATCGGTATGGTGGCGCCACCGCTCGGCTAAGGCGGTTGTACCCTCTCCCAACCCCCCATAGGATCCCATGCATTTTGAATGAAGTTTGCGATTGGCAGAGACTGCTGCGCCGCGCGGTGCACGAGCCGCTCCCACACAGAAACGACTCCTGCACCGCACGGAAGTGACGTCATGCGTTTTCAGGTTAGGCGCGCCGTTTGAATATGCCGTGAATTCGCTGAGTCGGCAAGCGAGTATGCCTCCCCATCGGTCTCCCGTCAGCCGGACTTGCTGCTGCTGCGCTGCTGGTGGTCCTGCCTACAGGCCCTTTGATATTGGATGTTTGATGATCAGATCCAGCTTATCAAGGTTCGGATGGCAGGACGTGGTCTCAGAATTGAGTCACTGGGCGCCTAGATTTCGCGAATGGCTCGTGGCGACGAAACGCGAACTGCGTAAAGCGTGGCTTTCGGCACAGTCGAACTTCAGCATGCTTTGAATATCGCTGGGCGAATCTGTGCTTTCGGCCGGCGTCACTGTAGCGCTAGAATATTGCTCCGGCTGGCGCTATCGCATTGCGTGTGTGTCCCGAGTACAAGACATGACTGGTAGGTGATAACCATAACAAATAATGATGGACAAGTTTCCTGCCATCATTTTTTTAGCCGCTAGCAGTCACTGTTTCTCTTCGCCTCTTGTAGCCACGCCGAATATGCAACACGAAATCTTATGTCGCTCAGTGTACCGTTGGTACCGTCACCGCCTCACGAAGTAATCTGCAGACTAAGTCGCTTCAAAATACTGAAGTGTCGCCGTGATGCTCTAGGCTACACTGTACTCTAGGCGATCAACACTTGATAAACGATGCCCAATGGCAACAGCCGACTGCGTTAGCCGACCTACCTACAAAAGAGTGCTGCACAGTTTGTCTGCCTTGCTGAATACACGGCCGGTGACAGCACAGCATGATTTACCTAGCAACGGATGAACGGTCGCTACGTGTTCGCACTTTTCGAAAAACCTGCAGTGCAGGAGCATTGGCCATCGGAGATCACAGGCTTAGTAAAAACACTTCGCAGCCGCACAGGGATTTCTTGTGCGTCTGGACGTTCACACGAACTGTGCAACAACATTTATTTCATCGTAACCTTACCCTTCGCGACAAGCAAAATAAGGTACCCAGACAGCACTCGACGTCCCGAGGTCGTCCTCAAATGGTACAATCGTCCTCGCACATTTTTCGATGTCCTTGGTACGTATTGAGTACGACACGAGCTGGTTTGACCCGGAAACGTCTTTGCGAGTGCTTTCTGAGGACAACAAGTTGTCCTGAAAAGGTTCTTCCAGATACCTTTTGGGGATGACAAAAGCAATATCGAGAGCGCGCTAACAAGTTGTCCTGAAAAGGTTCTTCCAGGAACCTTTTGGGGATGACAAATGCAATGCATGCACTGAGCGCTTACATATGATTCTTCGCATCCTTTTCACACATATCATATGTGAAAATTTTCTCAGCACGTTTGTTTCACACAGTCATTGCATATTTTCGCCTCGTTGCTTCTCTTTTGGTTGAAAAGCTTCAATTAATTACGCGTTTCAATTTCTGAGACACAAGTAATTAATCATCTTGGGTATCGAAGCTGATATTGCGAAATGTTCATTTAAAATAGTATGTTCTTAAAAGTGGCAGCCATATATTAGTGAATATCCGCCGCTGTAGCGCGTAATAACAAACTAGCCGCTGGCAACCATTGACCATGCGTTGCCGTTCTGGATAGTCAAGTAGCCAAACCAGCCAAACCAGCCAAGCCATTCCAAGTCAACTGACTGTCAAGATGGGATTTTGCAATGAAGGTGAGTGCAAACCGCATCTTTGTTGTTTGTGTGTACAATACAGTGTAGTGTACAGTTAACAAAAGTGAGATGTCTGAAAGTGCAAATCGTAGACGTCGACGGGAGGTCAATCGCCGTGTTGATGGGTGGTTCACGTTACTCAACGCTCTGACTGATGCTCCAATGAATGGATCGGCACCAGTCGAACAAATCGCGGTGAATTGTGCTTCGGAGAGTCCCAACGTGAATAACGGGGAATCGACGTCTGCGCCTGACACATGGCCCAACCTCGGGCAAGTTAACTCGATGCCCGTGTCGAGTGCACTGGTGGGCTGTCAGAGCGGAGCCTCTAACACTAATGAGTGCACTGTGCACGATACACGTGGTGACGAGGACATTGTGCCAGACTTCCGAGGAAGTTTACAAACATGGGCCATTGAGTCGCAGTCGTCGCATGCTGCGGTGACATCACATGAGACTGTCATGAAATGTAGCATTGTTCTACACGGGACAGCATCTGGTTCCTTTTGCATGTATTAATCCTTTCATTAAAATCGTAACTGCCTTTATTTGACGTCTTTTTTTTTTTGCAGGAGTAGCCCGGTACAGTAAAACATCTTTGCAAATTTGTGTTGAATGCTTTAATATTGCTTTTTTTTTTCAGACACTGCCTCTGACTACTCGGACTCGGATGCCTGAGAAAGCGGTCCTCATAACCAGTCAGGACTAATTACTGTTTAAATAAATGAATTTCAGTCAACAAGCTTTGTTTTTTTCTTTTGTCATAGTCAAGCACTTATGTCACCTCTCCGTTTCTTGACGCAGTATACATACACAAGACCTCACAGTGGTGTTTTTCCTTTAATGTATGTAAATACCTTGAAAAGGAATAAATCATATAGAGTAATACAAAAAAATACACAGCCTAGGGTACCGAACCGGCTGCACAATGGTTGTTCTGAAAACATACTAAAAATGTCCTGAAGTGTTGTTATGAGGACGCCCTGAGGTTGTTATGAGTACGGACAACAGGACTGGATTAGTGCCATTCTAGTACCATAACAGGACGTCCTGAGGGCATCATAATGTCCTCAAGGTGGCATACTGAGGATGTCCTGAGGTTGTTATTGTGTTGTCTGGGTACTCGGTTGCAAGGACACTTTCACCCCCGACAACACCACGTTTTTACATCGCAAACTAGAAAATGCAGTACTTCCAACAGCAACACAACAATCCGCAGATCATCAAACTCTGCCGCACATCGATTTTCTCGCGGCTTCTATGTTTGCCTGCTGGATTGGACTTGGATTTGGATTTATGGCCTCACCCTTTGTAACGGGCGGGCATCAACCGATGCCCTGGCCTAAGGACTTAAAAAGAAAGAAAAAAAGTAAAAACGATAGCGCGTACACATAAGTGGCTACACACACATCTAACCACCACGGTACATGCACATGTTCAACGAGGAGAGCTTCGACATGTCAATGTGCGCGCACCTTTGTCCACCACTCACTGAGTCGCTTCTTGGTCGTAGCCACTCCGCCACCATCAGGAGCGTCGTTGGGCGAGAAGCCAAGCGCCTGCTGTAAGGTGGTGCCATCTGTAGGTGCTGTTGTGAGGCCCTCGCAGTTCATGACCAAGTGTTCGATTGTCTCCTCGTCGGCACCACATACACGGCACATTGCATCTCCCACGCTGTCATCAAAGCGCCGGCGATATGCCAGAGTTCTGAGAGCGCCGGCTCGTGCTTCGAAGAGGAGGCTGCTGGCTACACTATTGTCGAATAGAGGTTCGACATGGATTTCCTGTTTGGATTCCCTATAGATCCTCAGTGTACTCTTCTCCTCCATGTCTCGCCGCCAAGTGTCAGCCTCCGTCATTCGCACTTGGGTCTTCACTGCTTTGGACCACTTACGCTCGGTGTCCTCCTGCACAGGGCTCGCATAGAAGCCGTATTTCCTGCTTAGGTGCTGCAGTCTTTTCGACCATCTGTTGCGGATGCCGTTGCGGTGAACATAATCAAATATTCGCCGTGCCCAGCGATGTGGCTGCATCAGGCGCAACCTGCCTTCGTAGCTTGCTCCGAGCTTCCCGCGCTTCGAAACAGGACCAACCCAAATCACCCTGGACTGCCTCGTTGGCAACGTTGCCGTGGCACCCCAGATCCAGTCGTCCCACGGCGCGCTGACTGCGTTCAAGCCACTCCCGGGTCTGCGCAGCGGGGCAAATCACTGCATTAGCGAAAGTCAGCGCCGGCACGTGTACCGCCTTCCATAGTTCGCGCACCATAATGGGGCGGTTGAAACCCCACAGGCACTTCCTACGGAGTACTTGGCCGGCCCTCTGGGATGTTTGTCTCAAGTGCCTCTGGTGGTTTGCTGTATAATCTACTTGTGCCCAGAAGTTCACCCCGAGGTATCGGTACTCAGGTGCTTCGGGCAGCAGTCCTCCATCTGGCAGTGTCAGCAAACCAGGAAGCCCCGGGCCAGAGAAGTTGACCACCGCCGATTTCTTCGTGTTGAACTGCAGTCCCAGTGGCGCCATGGCTTCGGCACAGCTGGTAACGAGGGTCTGCAGGTCGCCACTGTTTCCCGCCAGCAGCACAATGTCGTCAGCGAATACGAGTCCCGGCAGGGTTTGCTGTTCTTTGAGCCCATCGCTTATGCGCTCCACCACAAAGCCCACCCCAGAGGCTAGTATTTTGCGCTCTACACCGGCGGTATACAACATACAGAGTAAGGGTGAAAGAGGGCAGCCTTGTTTTAATCCCTTGCCCACCCTCACCTCACTTGAGTAGGCTCCGTTTAGGGTGGCCACAACAGAGCTATCTCTATACAGGCGTCCGAGCAATCCAGTCCATGTGGGCGGCATCCCAAGTGCCTCTAGATGCTGTAGTAATAGCTCGTGTGGTACACTGTCATAGGCCTTTGACACATCTAGGAAGCAGCCAATCAGTCCCCGTTCCTCCTTTCGTGCAACCTCTATACATTGGGTCAGGACAAAAAGGTTGTCCTCCAGCCATCGGTCTCGTCGAAAACCGTTCTGTAACTCCGTGAGGTGACCACCCTCTTCGGCCCACGTAGTCATCCAGACCTTGAGAACTTGTGCGAACACACGGTACACAACACTTGTTATTGTGAGTGGCCTGTAGTCTCGTAGTAGGCCGGGGTCTCCCCCCCCCTTTTCGGGAGCAGGATACTTTGCCACGTAGCCAGTCACTTGGTATAGGGCCACCAGCTAGGATTTCGCTGAAGAAATCGGCCAGCTGGGCCCGTGCACCAGCACCGAGGCGTTTCACCAGCCCTGCAGGAATGCCACCAGCCCTGCAGGAATGCCACCAGCCCTGCAGGAATGCCGTTACCTTTCGCAGCGCCCCCTGGATTTAATGTGGCTGCGATATGTCATTAATTAACAAATGTACATTAAATAGGTCGTGAAACACGTTTTGTTTAATATTTTTGTAGGTTTAACACAATATAAAGTAATAATCTGTCTATTTGAGTTGTTTTAAGTTTACAAATTTGACGAGATGACGTCACTTTCGTGCGGTGCAGGAGCCAGTTCTGTGTGGGATCGGCTCCTGCACCGCGCGGCGCACGAGACGCTGCCTTTGCGATTTCGCTGCGCAAAAACAAACTAGCGCCATCTCTCGACAATACGCCACACCGACGACGCAACACTTCCTCTTGCTTCCACCGATACGCGATGCTCCTAGGTGCCCCTCTCTCCACTTTCTTTTATTTCTTTCGGTGGCCGTGAGAGCGCGCGCTGTGCACTGTGCTGTAGCGCACCCGACAAGACCGGCTGGGCTCGTCGCTTTCGTCGCGTCTTCCTTGAACGTTGCAACGTTAATATTGTGTTAAGGCGGTGGCCACACGTCGGACGATGAGCCCTGATTTCGTTCAGCTGCCATCTCATCAACGGCAATGTTTCAGACGCCTCAGTTGTGTACTTTTGTCCGTTGGTTGCGGGACAAGATGGCCTCCTGCAAGACCGCGTTTTTCCAAGTCAGCTGTGTGCGTAGTTCTCGGCGTCGTAGCAGTTTGATGACGCGAGGACGTCAACTGGTGCTACATCGTGGGAACCGCTGAAGTGACTGCGAGCTTGACGACATTGTGCAAGAATATTCTAGCGTACTGTACGCGCACGATTGTGCTACACTTAAAATACCGCGCTTGGCCTCGAGCGTCAACCTGGTACGCCTGTCTGCAACAAGCGTCTTGTTATCTTTGTTGCGTCGGTTAATATGGAATTGCAATTGGAATACCGTTTTTGGAAAGGTAAGTGAAGCTGTAAGTAGTTGTCCTGCTATATGCTCGCTACTCCACGAACATTACTTCTAGAATCGCATTTTATGTTGAGCTGCACGTACCAAAGGAGAATCTAGCATACGAGATACATTGCACGCGTGCGCATTTCCTATATAAATCTGAGTAATGCCACGCGTGCGCATTTCCTATATAAGTCTGAGTAATGCCATGCTCAATTTAAAGCGCATGTGTTAGAGGATTGTGGCTTCAATGGTGAAAGTGATTAGATATTTCGAAATATGTGATTGCAATGCAGTTAGAACTTCCTCATATGTTAATACGGCCTGTGAACAAAAAAAAATACGCTGTGTGAATGTTTGTCGGTCATTTGCTACAGTACTTTCACGCATTATTATGCAGCTGTGTGACGGCTGTTAAAACGTTCAGTAAGTTAGATTTTGGTTTTCTTGGCCTAGTTCAGTGCTACGAGTGTTGGGCGAATATAAAATCGCGTGTCTTTTGTGCGTTTCTTAAGCAGGCATACAGCCGTAATAGTCATTGTTGTTGTACTGTTTGGGGTGTTCAATAAAACAAGAATGCTGTTTTGTACTGCAACAATTTTTATTTCATCTGTGTTAACAGATCACGCAAACAGCTTGGACACGTGCACGTAAGAAACGTACGCAGCGCATCGCGCGCACGCATAAAAGAACGGGCCTGTCATTTTAAAACAAATAATATAGAACAATGGACGTAACAGACGGCATGGTTGTCTAGTGGAGCAGCGTCGGCAGTACAAATGTCAAACCAGAATGAAACATGAATAGAAAAACGGAGAGTAACAGGCGCTTTGCCCACGGCTTCTATGAGCCGCGCATATCCACATATCGCCACCGTCCGCCGTTGGTGGCGCCACCAGTACCACTGAAAGCAGCAGCGCACGAGGCGGATAACGCAAAAGGCGTCGCACCTTTCCGACAAGAATATACGCAGTCTCAACGGAAAAATATTAGCACAAGTGACTGGTGGCCGGAGCCGCAATATCGTGACAAACGGCGCTGCTGCTCACGAGCATGCCGATAGCGAGATTACCAAGCCTATTCCATTTTCCAAAGCAAGGGCCGCCGGCGGAATGCAGCCCATCTTGCTGTTGCCCCATCCGAAAGCCAACAAACGCTTAATTGTTCATTGCTTGTCGGCAGATGTGGCTATGCGCATATGATTTCTTTTTTTTTTCTTTTTTTTTCACTGGAGTTGCGAGCAACCGTATCTTTATTGCAGTTGCCCCGAAAAAAATTGTTTCTTGGCGTGCTTTCCGCCGGCCTCCCCTGCTTTTTAAAATGGAATGTGCCTGGCACTCTCGATATCGCCGTGCTCGGGAAAAAATTACACCATCTCCCGCTAAAGGGGACCATGAGGCGATGCGAAGCCGGAGCACTTGCACGATCGCGTTCCGTTGGCGTTCGTTGGGCATGCTACCGACCTCGCGTCGTGGAACGCGAAGAGGGACGCTACGCGCGTCGTATCTTCCATCTAGCCTGGCCGTTAATTTTCACAGGGCGAGCGGGGAACGCGGCCTACAGGCGGGCGAGAGGGGGGCAGCGTAGGAGAGGAGAGAGAAGGGGAGGGGACGCGCATGCGCTCGAGCTCATCGCGGCGTTGAGCAGGGGAGAATTTCGGCATGTCTAGCCCGCGTTTCAGAGGAAGAGTGGAAAGGGGGAGGGGAGAAGGGGAGAGGGAAAGTGGAGAGGGGAAGTGGAGAGGGAAGGGGGAGAGGGAAAGTGGAGATGAGGTGTGGAGAGGAGGTGTGGAGAGGGGAGAGGAGGTGTGTGGAGAGGGTATGCGCATGCGCAGTAAGGGTGGTCAGAACGCACACCACCACCACCACCACCACCGGATTGAGCTCCGCCTTAAGATACTTCGCATCTAAAACAGCGCCACGTCTCGCAATCTTGCCGCTCCGGCAACCGGTCACCACAAACAAGCTTGGTGCAACTTGAATTCATTTAGGAGTCAATCAACATAATTTTGGGGTCGATATGGAGGTTGGCAACAGACAGGCCCGTAACTAGGGGGGGGTTGAGGGGGTTCTGACCCCACCCGAAATTTTTTTGATGCTTTAACTTTTCGGGTGATACTAAAATATTTACACACCTTCACAGCGACCCCCAGCTGCCAAAGTTACACTGCAACTTTCCTGGCATTGCTTCCCTCTTCTTCCTTTCTTCAAACCTACCAGAACACCTCAGCGCTCCCTCCCCCGCACGCGCACCTGCCCTATTTGTACAGCTTTGCACTTCGCCCTCGCGTTCCTTCGAGTCTTTTCTTTTTCGTCTTTCACCCCGTAGCAGCTCCTTTATTGATTCCAGATGCTTTCCTTGTGCATTGCCGCTGGAGAAGTTATCCGTCTGTGCGGACCGCACGTGTCGGCTTTGGGTTTCTACGAAAAGCGCGTCTCCTTCTGTGAAAGTAAACAGTTCGACAGCAACGGCAACACCAACACGACGTGCGCAAATTTGCCAGGGAACGAAACCCCTAAGCGGAAAAACTCAGCGGCGCATTCCGAGGACGCAGGCTGCAGGGTAAACTTTTCTCAAACTGTAGTCTTCGCCACCGAAACGAATCATCG
This sequence comes from Rhipicephalus sanguineus, assembly GCF_013339695.2. Classification (NCBI taxonomy): domain Eukaryota; kingdom Metazoa; phylum Arthropoda; class Arachnida; order Ixodida; family Ixodidae; genus Rhipicephalus; species Rhipicephalus sanguineus. The sequence goes on from NC_051179.1 coordinate 163,965,984, forward strand.
AAGATGACATCTACTGAAAGACTGGCATATCCGAGCAACTTCGAACAACCTTAACCACACGCAAGGAAATCTACCTCTTCTGTACACACAAGGTATATGCGCCTCCCTACAAAGCACACAAAGCGAGGATACAGCCGGCACACAATCCGGCACCAGCGGTCAACTTTCACAGGAGAGAAAAAACGCCGCCAAGCTGGGCTGCGCGCGGGAGTACAGAGGCTGACGTCACAGCCTACAAAGTGCATTTTTGGGGGGTCACGGCTATTTAATTAGCGCAGCCCAGAGAGAATTATGCAGGCGCCCAGGGAGCCGTCTGTGAAAAGGTGACTTTTTCACAGGAACGGAGCAACACCTGCTTTCTGGACTGTACCACGGGAGTGCAAATGTCTCGGCAGTGCATTCTTGGGGGGTTCACGTATATTAAGGGGAGTATGGAGTGCCCATGGAGTCTTCTGTGAAAAGGTCTTTAAGTAGCGTTAATCCAGTTTGCTGCAGCGGGAGTACAATAATGGTCCTGCATGCACACCAGCTGTAGCGGCGTTCAGAAAACACATGCGCCACGCGGGAGCCGGCGCGTTCATCACACTTCTACATTCTAGCCACTGTAAAGTGGATAAGAGAGGAAGAAAACATCGCCCGCCGTTCACGCCAGGCAGTCGAAGCAGTCGCAAATTTGGAGCCACTGGCCACTTCTGTGTGCGTGCACAGGATTGCGGCAGCAAAATGAAAAGACACTCTGCAACAACGAAGCAAAGGAGTCTTGCGTCTTACTTCAAGAAAGTTCGAACCGATGAAGCGGACGGAGAAGAACCGCCTCCTTCGAAGGATAAAACTTCGCCCTCCTCAGCACTGGTGGAAAGCCAAGCGCGTCGGAACTTCTGTAGCGACTCAGGAGAATGCACCGGTTTATGTGAATCACCTGAGAACGAACACAAGCAGGACACCCATGCGCCGCCGGAAAATGATGGTGGCCGCAGTGCAACTCCAAGTGACCTTTGTTCTACAGTCAACGCTGGGCAAAGTGACGCCTTTACCACTGGGCAATGCCCAAGGAAGGTGAGTGGCATGGCACCTACACATTCTGGTTCGCCTCCCCTCTGTGCGACGAGTGCGAATATTTTGGACTTGGGACTGTGTCTCGAAAAGCAATAATGTAAATGATCCAGAGACGACGGAGAAGCTGCTGCTCAATCCGTGGACCCCTCCGGCTAACTATGATTATCCAGCCACAGGGAAAAGGAATCTGAAGTTCCAACCTCACTGGGTAGATCGTTACCCATGGCTTGTTTATTCAGAGAAGCTTCAAGGAGCATTATGCAAATATTGCGTAGTCTTCGCAAGCGAGTGTGCAGGAAAAGGGGAGCACCAGCGCTTGGGCTGTTTTGTAACTAAGGAGTTCACCAATTACAAGAAAGCCATGGACGCCTTTAAGAGCCACACATCCAGCAGTTATCACGCCATGTCAACAACGCTATCGGAGAACTTTTTAGCAGTCCGGTCCCGCTCACAGCATGACATCTTAACACAACTTGACCACGGTCTTAAAAAGCAGGCGGAAGAAAACCGCAAGAACTTGCTGCCAATAATAGAAACAATCCTTTTCTGTGGCAGGCAAGAAGTACCGCTTCGCGGCACAGACGACTCTGGTCCGATAAATATGTCTGAAGTGCTGCCATTGAAAAATGATGGAAATTTCCGCGCACTGCTTAGGATGAGAGCAAAATGTGGAGATGCCGCCTTGAGAGCTCACATGGAAACATCTCCGGCGAATGCGCTGTACACGAGCCCAAAAATTCAAAATGAGTTGATCACCCTCTGTGGTAAAATCATACAAAGAAAGATAGTTGAAAACGTCAACTCAGGTTCGTGTTTTTCAGTTCTAGCTGACGAGGCCACTGATATATCTCGCACCGCCCACATTTCCCTATGTGTAATGTACGTTGGACACGACACGTCGGGAGTGCCCATACTTAAAGAAGATTTTGTAGATTTCGTTCCCGTGTACGATCTCACTGGCAAGGCGCTGGCGAGCACAATCCTGAACAGCCTTAGAGGTCATGGCTTTGACCTGAACCTACTTTGCGGGCAAGGATACGACGGCGCGGCATCAATGAGCGGCCACCTTAACGGTGTTCAAGCCTTCATTCGTCAAACAGCGCCCAAAGCGTTGTACGTGCATTGTAGCGCCCACTCGTTGAACCTTGCTCTGCTTCACGCATGCAAACTCCCCAGCATCCGCAACTGTTTGGGAACTGTATCCTCAACCTGTACGTTTGTGAGAGCTTCGCCACAGAGGACGAACCAACTGCGAGACAAAGTAGAAGATTTAACACAAGAAAAAAGAAAATCAGTTCTCTCCTTTTGCCAAACAAGGTGGGTAGAGAGTCACGATGCACTTCAGCGTTTCCTTGAACTGTACGTGCCTATTGTACAATTCCTCGAATATTTGGAAGAAGAGGCCGCGTCATCTGATACTTCATCAAAAGCTTCTCAACTGCTCAATGCCATTACGAAGCCCGAGTTTGTCGTTTCGCTTCAGATCTGTAGCGACCTCTTCTCTTTGACACTGCCACTTTGCAAGTTTCTTCAAAAAATTGACTGTGACTGGCTCAAGCGTGCGATCACGTAAAGAATGTTATAGACGTTCTTTCCACAAAAAGGGCTAGTGCGGAAACGGAATTTAATAAGATTTTTCTGAAGTCGCTCTCTTTGCTGAAGATCACAAATGTTGAGATGGCCCTACCACGCATCACTGGAAGGCAGATGCAAAGAAGCAACGTACCTTCTGCTACTCCCGAAGAGTACTACCGGAGGAATGTGTATTTGCCTTTGCTGGCTGACTTCGAAAATCAATTAAGAGACCGGTTCGATGCCCATAAGAAGGTCGTGGTTGGCCTTAACATGCTGCTGCCGAAATTCTGCGCATCGGCTAGCCTTTCTGATATTGATGATGCAGTGCAGTTTTACCTTGGCGACATTCCTTCCGCTAATGTCATCGAAGCAGAGTTCACACTGTGGGTGAACAAATGCTGCCAGATCGAAGAAAAGAATCGCCCAGCTTGTGCTTTACAGGCCTTAGAGATGTGCAACCGCGACTTTTTTCCGAACATCCACAGCCTACTTTCTATCCTGGCGACTTTACCCGTGTCGACGTCGACCCCGGAACGGACTTTTTCCACACTGAGAAGGCTGAAGAGCTACCTTCGAAATCATATGAACAACGACAGATTGACCGGACTAGCACTGCTCAGCATCCATCGAGAACTTCAAGCGACCCCAGAACAAGTCCTCACAGAATTTTGCAAGTTGCCGAGAAGGAAAAACTTCCTCGTTTAAACTTCCCTCTATGTTTCAAGAGTCGATTAAAAGCTAAACCCAGCTAGCCCAAGCTTCAACCCTTCTATTCTTTCGCAATTACGAGGAAACTATCCAGCAAGCAGAATGTGCGAACGGTAACAAGAAGATCGGAATGTCGGGCGACTTGTTTGTTTGCTTGCATACATACTGTCACGGACTGCCATTTTTGCGACCCGGCGTAACGGCAAATTAACGGGCGCCGCACTCCCCCGCTGACCGGTGGAACCGTTCGCTCATGAAAAGACTGGTCTTTAGTGCAGGGTCGTCAAAGGCCGCGATGCACCCCGAACCAGCTGTAGACTGCAAGACGCACCGGCTGAAACCAAGGAAACTGACCATTCCCACGGGCAAAACTGCTTGTGGACAAGCCGTATGAGAGAACCCCAACAGGTTGTCACTCTCGCTCAGTTGAGGACCCTCTCCTAATTAAAAAGGGACGCGGTCAATATATTTTTAGGGTGGAGTTTCTAACAATGAAACGTGCATGATTGGACCCATGTAGAGGTCTCTTTTCCCCCAGGACGAGAATGAGGGGACACGGAGGTCGATTTAAGCGCAGGATTTCGCCTTGCTAAGCAGTCTAGTTGCTGACCAACATGGTGTAGAAGGAGATCAAGAAGTATCCCTTAAGTGGTTGTGGCTCCGTATCGGCTGGCCACCTAAACTTAGCCATTCGTCTAGTTGTGACGCGAAATTAACGTCTGTAACGTAGGCATCGGTACTTGAATCTCGAGTAAGTTCAACCTGCCCGAGATCGGCTTCAAGCACTAGCCTACCGGAAACACCAGCGCTGCAACACCGCCGACATCGCAGTTGTGCCAGAACTCTCTCTGACTTCTTGCATCCGATCGTCGTGGACTCGAAGCTGCCGGTCATCACAGGTATCCCTTCACCTGTTTATACCTTCGGACTTTCTCATCTGTAGTTTTATTGTTGGTTAGTTTTGTGTAGTTTGTAATACTTCTCTCTTGTAAGCTGATTTATTGATTTTATATGTATTTTGTTAGTTGGTATTAAGTGTTGTACTAGATTCCTCGTGCTGCAATATCACTAGAGTTTTGTTTTTCCCCACACACGTCTCTGATCTCTTCACTGTCTCTGCTTACGTACGGAACGACCTAACCTGCTGCCATTCCCGTCGCCGACTTCGCGCTGGCGACGCTAGAGTGGCAGCTTGTAACACATACATACCGTTTTTGTACCGTGGTTACATTGTGTTACTTCATCAGGAGCCGTTGGTCGCGGTGTCCCCGGCTTTGGTGGTGCTATTGTCCAAACTTATTTCTTGCTTTAACCAGAATTTGAGGTTGACATACGAATTTCTTTATTTGGGTACAAATAATTGAAAAGTACCATCGAATTATTACAAGTAAGCGATGTACTTGATTTATTCACAAAAATAAGCCAGTATAAATCTTAAAAAATGGCAGCCGTTCTACACGCAAACCCCCCCCCCCCCCCCCCCCCCGAAAAAAATTCCTGGGTACGGCCCTGGCAACAGATGGTTAAGCTTTCGGGAGAAAGGTGTCATTATCCACGCCAGCATGCACGCGAGCGTCTCAGAGAGCGCTTTTTTGACTCAACGAACACCGCAGCCCCCCGCTGAAACAGAAATCTTCCTCGCGGAAGTTCTTGTTGCACGCGCGTGCTGTAGCCGATGACTGTTCATTATTTCTAAGTTTCGAAATCCAAGCTTGGCGCGGCCTCTTACCCTGCGGACATGTGTGAAGGCTGACACCGGGCTCCTTTGCGTATGTCCTGCACTGGGGCACCAGTACTAGCCTACTAGCTTCAAAGACACGGCCGCCTTCAAAGACAGCGACTGTATATTGCAGTGTTTCCAAGTGTGTCCAGCGCACAGTCGAAGCGGGAAAGCATCCCCATTTAATCAGAATTACAGAGCAGGTGGCACTCTAAAATTTCGTGTTTAGCGCGCGCAGCGCGCGTCGGTGCTCCCGAAGCAGACGACGGTGGCGCCAACATTTCCAGTGAGGGGCCCTTTCACGCTTTTACCTCTTACTACCTCTTCACTTCAGGGGGCGACACTGAACACTTACTTCACAACGTTACTGTCTAGGCAACCCCCCACCACACTTGGCATGCCGTTGTGCAACCGTAGTTGGCGGTTTGCTTGCACGAGTAACTTCGCACACTTAGTTCTGTAATGTTGGGAATGCCCTTAGAGTGAGTGTCACTCGGCTGACCTTTAAAATGACTTTCCATAAAGCGTTCTGCTGTGTTGTCACTGCAGAACTGTGAGGGGTGGCAAGTGTCACGGGCCGGAGACAGCCTGTTGCGATCGTCGAGGGCAGAGGGAAAGCCATAACAATGGAGACCTTTCATGGCCTTCATGTGTCACGGGCTTCGAGCAAGGTTTATAGTATCACGCTACTTTGGCAGCAGTGGCCACAAAAGAGCAGCTGACTGGGTAAGTTTTCCATTTACGTACTTTATGTAGGACGCGAAACACTTCGTTATTCAGAAGAAAGTTCGGGCCACTTGGTGATGCATACTTGGTAAAATGAAGCGCAATAAACGGGACAAAAAAGTGAGACAGACAGGACGAGGCGCTTCTAACAACTGTGAATGTTTATTGAAAAGCATCGCCGCAGCTAGACAACATGCGCATTAGCACATTACAACTGATGACCAGCAACAAAAACAACTATAGCGACAGAGCCAGGCGCGGGATACAGCCCCGCCACTTTTTATTGCCCGTAAGTATACTTCGTTATTGTTGGGGATGTGTTGGTCCCTCCTCGCACAAGTGCCGTTTCTCTCGAGAGTACTAGTGCTCTCGCCTGTTGAGAAAAAGCCCGCCTGGGCTCATGACAGCCAGGGCTGACTCTGGTGAACCAAAAGCCCAACTGGAGGTTTATTATCGAGCTTAAAATTTCAAGGAAGTTTTCTTCACACACAAAAAAAAAAAATACACGCGTGGCCGAGAGCGACGGCAGCCTGTGGCTTTTGAAGTAACCATTACGTCGTAGACTTCCGTGTTGAGTTTGTTCTCAAACCCTTTTCTCGCTACTGGTCCCATTTCCGCACCTGACATTGTGAATCTGCGAGTGAAATTGAGGAACATGATAAGCACATACAGCATGCCATGGCTGTCGATATGCGGTCGATCGATCTTTGAACTCGCTGTTTAGCAAACATCCCAAGGAAGGCATGTTCATGACGAGGGATGAAAGGCAAGACAGTGTTTAATTATTTATACTCCATTTCATACATCAAGTGTAACGCTGTGGTGGCTATGCAAGCAGTCCGTAAAAAAAAAAAAAGGAACGATATGCATCACTCCGAGTTGTTTCGTGGCCGAGCGACTTAACGCGTCGCTTTAGGGAGAACGAGGTTTAGAGTGCGTAGTTTCGATATCCATGCTGATGTTTTTCTTTACATGACATCTTTTATGAGTTCAGTGCCTAATCTAGGTTTCTTCCCGTCAACACAGAGCGCGTTTGGAAACGAACTGCACTTATCCGTTCAATTTGATGCATACCGTGTTCAGGTTGAGTGCACCGGAACCCTCTGAACTCGTACCGATGATTGACCACCAATAGATATTTTGTTGCGATTATTCAGCATTGTTCCTTTGCCTTGTTGATTCACCGTTACCTCAGTACATTTTTATTTCATTGTCTTGTTACCACACTGCTCAACCCAGGCCGGTAACAACAGACGTTCGTTTGAAACTTTCGTTTTCGCCGTTGTCGAGGAAATTCACTCCTTTCTGGCCCCTCTTAAAACACGGCACGTTATTGTTTATACCGTGCCGCCCACAGAGCAGCGGGTTCAGTTTTCACCAAAGCACTGCGGGACCGACTTTGGCCCTGCTCCATGGCATAGCCCGACGTACATTTTTTACTAAACAAAAAGTTCAGAGTGATTTCTTAACCTCTTTTCTGACCTCTTTTCCTATGTCAAGAAAATGGCTACAGTATTGGTTCAAGCAGTGGCAAGAATAGTAATACTTCGAGTGTTGGAGATTTGTTGGCATACACAAATGCGGACTGCATGCAGCACAGCAATATTACAACAGCAGGCCTGCTTTTGAGGTTTAAAAGAACAAAAACTTTATGCAAGTGCATCTCAGATTGATACTTAGGTGATGCAGCGTGAACAGGCAAGATAGAAAGGTGTCCACGCTCCAGCTCAGCCAGTTGACCCTCGTGAAGGAAGCCGCCACTGAGGTTACACATTCCTGGAAATTCAAACAATGCCACTTAAATATTTACTTCAATGCCACTTAAATATTCATCACTAAAATTCGCACTCGACTCATCGGAGGAGGAGTTGCATGAGTCGCAAATGCTGAAAACAACTGGCTTCATTTCATCGCGGACAATCATGTACCGTTCCCACGCTTCAGCCTCAACTTGCTCTACATGGGAACAGCAGTTCTGCCAGTTTTCCTGGCTTACAGATGCCAGTGCTTCCGGGAGGAGCTTCCCAACCTCGGCCAAAGTGAAACCCTTGTTATGTTTTGCAACGCACCCCTTCACCTTGCCCCGAACAAGTTCAATTGAGTTATAAACTCGCAGTGGTAAGGTGGTGTACGAAGCACTTCGTGTCCATGGGCAGCCGCTGTAGTGTCGATGAAGTACACAATGCTGGGTGTGTTCACCTTTCGCGAAAGTTCCAGCAGTTCGGCTCGTACCATGTCCTGCGACCATGGAACACCTTTCTTTGTGAGCCAAAGCTGAATATCAGCGTGTCGTGTAGACTTGGTGGGTGCTTTTTCAATAGCTACGCTGTGGTATGGAGCATTGTCCGTGTCAACATTGCTGTTGGCAGGAATGTTTGGCAAAAGCTTGTCGGTGAACCGCTACTCGAAGTACTTGCCATTATTTTATTATTCGAAGTACTGCTTTTATTTTCAGACTTGCCATCCATCCTCAGAGTGGTAGTCAGTGTTGTTCCCCTTATTTGCTTGGAAATAATCAGCTGCTCCTGGTACGAAACCTGTTGCACTGCTCCCACCATGAACAAGGATCAAACGGGCCCCTGTGCCCGAGGGCGCAGGCAATCCTGCTGGTCAGACCTTTCAGGAAAGCATCATGAGATGACTTCACAGTCTTGTCCTGCCAAACGTATTCTTTGGTGTGCCCTGCGTTTACCCAGGTTTCATCTAAGTAGATAATGGACCTGCACAAAGCAAAACAAATGAGTGTATGAGTTAGTGCACGCAAGTAAACATACTCACTGTTGCAGCAAGAATATCAGCATAAATCATAATCGCAAATACCGCAGAGTTGAACATGAGACACAAAAGAAGCATCAATACCATTCACATGAATAATATACATTATTTCGTTATCAGTTAATAAGCTGACAGCTCTGTCACAAACAACCGCGCTGAGACAATCGATGTAAAAGAAAAAAAGATGTAACTGCTCCCTTGTCTGGGTTTAAGTTTCAGACGCAGCAATTTCGGCAGTCACTTTTGATTGATGGTAAGTTTGGTTGTTGCACTTGCTTGATTGGAAGTCCGGATCATTTGCCGCGACTGCAAACTAAAATAGACAACATTAATACCAGCGGCACAATCCCACAGCAATGACATAAGTTTTGGCAGATTTGTTGGTTTGGCTTATTGATTGCACCAAATGGCAGGTATTTAGCAAATAACTCTGACCGATTCAGGCAAATAATCCACCCAAACGTAGCACAAAACAAAAGTACCGTAAAATGCGACCTCAGTGCTAACGTTCGACAGGAACAAGCGTGTTGCTGAGCTGTTTTTTTCCCAGCTTGTAATTCAGTTTTGCTATTTATGTTACGTAAGAGCACCCTAAACGAGCTGTGTAAGAAAATAGGTGAATAATGCTTCTCACCTGCCCTATTTTCGGAATTCCTTGATCGCCCGCAGATACCTTCGGCGACAGGCAATGATGTCACTGCGTAGCGGAAGATTCTGTTTTCTTTTGTCAAAAGTGAAGCCGACATCCTTCATTAACCTCCACAGGGTAGTTTTCAAGAAGTTCTGCAAGTCGTTGTCTTCGTTGACAGCTTTTAGGACACTGTCCAGTGTTGGCATTTCTCTCTTGGCATACATGCTGTGCACTTTCAGGCGGATGGCATGGATTGTGAAGCTGTCATGCTTGATGGTTGGCGAGCTTGAAATTTTGACGTCACGAGGTCTTTTCTTCGGAGACAGCAAAGGCCCGCGTAGTTGTTCCGCCTTGAATTCTGCTACGGTATGGAGAGATACTCCGGTATTCTCGCTCGCAGCACACAGCACTTCCCAAACAGACTTCTCCGGGAAACGCAACCTGGTACGTGCGCACACATTTGCAATGACCTACTTGGCGTTTCTTGAGAACTCCGAGGTACGTACCCTTGAAAAAATGCGTGCCAGAGAGGTGGTCGAACTCGACGCACTGGGCACCATTCTCCCACAACAGGCTATCCGTAAAGAGTGGACACAGCCGCTCAGGTGGCCCAGGTTGTGCGCACAGCGAAAACCAGATACGAAAAAAGACTGACAAAGATAAAGTACAAACTCGCATGTTTTGATCGTTTCCCCAGTAATACAAGCGTTTTTGTTAAGGTTATGACAAATATTTATGCTTTAAGCTTGCCGGCAAATGATTTGTCGTGTTTTTCTTATTGCAAGCAACGAGCTACTTTTTTGTCGCAGAAGCAGCGAGTGCAAACAAGAGCACTAGCTTTGACAGCGTTGCACCTGATGTATGAAACGGTGTATAGTAGGCTTCAGGTACGATTATCAATATGAACCCTTGGTTGTTTCTCTAGTTCAATACTATTATATGAAAGTTACATGTTACATTTCAGTAACACTCATAAACTGACATAACCAGAAGCTTCAGAACTGAAACATAGGCAGATGTATTTATACATAAATAGGTAATAAGAGATGAGGTAAACAGTGACATAAGTTTTGAATTCATAGAACCATATTTCATGCTTTGAAAATAGCAAAGAGGCTGGCAGGTGAAAAAAAACAACAAAACAATGCACCACTGTGGGTGCATTGTAATGACTTTCGTGTGGTTTCTGGGAGAAAAAGAAATGCTCGCAAACCCTGTGCCAGATTGTCCCTCATTGCGGTAACACACATGGCTGGGGTCTGATCGTCGATGGGGCTGGTAGACGACACGTCGGTGTCAGCCACTTCTTGCGATGTTGTGCAAAACACAGGCACCGATGATAATACGGACGGCCTGCTCAATGTCTGTGACGTCGATGTAAAGAAGCCTTTGAAAGCATGCCTTCAGTGTTCTGAAGGCACACTCCACAACAACTCTGTTTGCTGTGCACTTTTGTTGAAGGTTGTCATTCAAGGCTGCCAGTTCACGACCAGGCGGTACAGGGGTAGCAGCTACTGACTCAAGGGATACGCTGCATCCCCGAGCAGATATCCACTGCAAAATGATTGCGTGAGATACGTACGTGTCAGCTAAAAAAAGTTGTGAAGGATTAAAAACTCATGTGCATAGGCTGAGTGCGAAATTATATATTTATGCAATTGCAACTGCGACTAACACAACTGATTGGGTTTTGTTTTTTGGTGCCTCATCAATTAATAATAATGTTCTGAATTGACACGCACACAATAACTAACTCGCGTTCGCATTTGGAAGCTCCCACTTTGTAGATGAAGCTTTCCCACAGCACCCTTGTGTCGTGAACACTTCAGGGGAAACTGACAAACGTCGATGAATGCCATTTCCGCATTGCAAATTCCTTAGAGTATGATAGAGGGAAATGTCTTGCAATTATAATAAGACTCCTAAGACTCTGTGGGCCTCGAAATGCGGGTATGGCACGCGTCAATGGCTCCGATGACATCTGGCAGTCCAGTTATTTCATGATGAGTAATTGCGTCTTGTAAGGCACACTTCATTCGCTCCTTTTCCTTCTGGTCTGGCCGCCGAATTTCTCATGCGCTGATGGAAAATAAAAAGTCTAGCACGCGGCAAATCGCCACGTGCACTATAGATTCATTGACGTCAATCTTGTCGCCGATTTGATACATTGACATATGTGTCACAATGTATGTTAGTGAGTCCAGGCAAACCTTTCTGGCTGAGATATTTGGTTGTCATCAGAGGCCTTGAGGATAAAATGCCGAAGCTTCAAACTCCTCAACGAGGGCTGCAGAAGTAATCCTGAATAGTCTGAATAACTTTCTGAATTGAAAGTCCATATACACCGGCACGACGTTCTCAACATACAGAGGGACTCTATGCCGGTCTTCTCGGTGCAGTCTGCTTATCAGCAGACACACAACACAATCTTCAGCATTTTCATCCTCGCACACAATGGTTCGGTGATGCCTGCAGAGCCCGCGAGCTCGCAGCAGGCCAACAGCTCAGTGATCATCACTAACAAAACTTGGACTAGCATGTTGGAGCAGACGATGCAGTTGTGAGCCGTCCAGCCGCGAGCCCGACATTCGATTTTCCCTTTCCCAACAGCTTCCTGGTTGCCAGAAGTTTTTAGGCCACGTGATATAACGTCATTCCCTGTCATAGCTGGAATCCGCTGGCTGGTTTCTGGCAGCCTGCTGGCTGCCATACAATGGCAATATCGAAGAGCCCCAGTGTCTTAGACATCTTGCCGGCAAGCTTTCCCATGCGATTTTTTGGCACTGCAATCGTTCTTGCATCCTTGTTCCATAATTAGATGCAGTTTTCTGCACTGTATTGCTAGATACACGGCCACTAGTTCATCGTAAATGCTGAAGTGATTACCAACTGCAAGTTGCACTTTGCCGTCATCAAACTCTTCTTTTCATCAGTGAACCACCGACATTCTCGTGTCCAATAATAAATAATAAAGGTAGAACAAAAATGAACATTGCAACAAAGCAGCAAAACACTTGTTGCGTATGCATATGGATGGACTACCTGGTTACGCATGCTGTGCCAGGTCCCGGGCATAGGGTAATAAACAAACCACGCATACACATCTGCGGAGTTCTTCCTGGCAGTTGTCACGTGACTTTTGATAGCCGATAGGAGGCGACTACTGGGAGAAATTTATATTCTCCCAGGGCCCTTCCTACTTCTGACATCTGTATGCTGTTGAGCAGCTAATTTGGAAGAGTCTTTCCAGATGCCACCTGTTGATATCCGCATTGTGAGAAAAAGTGCACATCGTTTTGCCATTCCAGTTCCCGTTTCTGCACCGCATCGCATTGTTTATGTTACAGGACTCTGGGAAGTGGTCATAGCTTTCACTACGTGTGTTACCCACACACCTGCTGTATTCTGCAGCAACAGCTGGCTGGGGAACTGCAACCTTTTTTTTAGCTTCCGTGCACCACCGCTTGCATGTACCGATGGGATCACATCCAATGGCTCTTGACATGAGAAGAACTCCCTTGTTATCCCTCCACGTTACGAGGCCTACTTCTCCCGTCTTCACGCACGAGACAAGCATTGTCTCCCCGCTTCATTGACTTATTTGCAAGATGTGCGACTGCACCTCCTGTTCGGCTTGAATTGATGACTGTCCCAGTCAGAAATGCTTTCCTTTTTAGAAGGTAGTCCACAATTGGCAGGCCTGTAAAATACCTGTCAGTGGACACATGGGCTTTGTTATCTGTTAGGGTTGTTGTGAGTTTTTTGACAACTGCTCCATGCAAGCCATACGCCTTCGCATCATCAGCATGTACACAGTATTCTTCCCTGTGTAAACAAGAAAGTAAGGACTAGATAGTCAGGGGAAGCTAAAATGAAATTCTTGCGACCCAGCAGATTTGGTTTTGAAGGGAGATATTGCCTGAATGCACACGTTCCCGAAAATGGGATCATTTGCTCACCTATTGAAAGGTTGTTTGCATAAGCGCTATCCACCGGGGGGGCCAAGGGGGGCGCGAGACCCCCCCCCCCCCCCCCACTGAGAAAAGTGAGGGGGGCGGAGCCCCCTCACGATATTGACAGCGGTCACTGTCAGCTGCACACTGGGAATCCAACAACTGAGGTTAAGTTTTCCTTCAACACAGCAATCACTCGATCATATAATGAAATTTGTCCTACTCTTCCGCTGTGAGCATTGTCCAGCGCGTCACACGACCACGCACTGTAGGCTCTCTGTAGTGCAGAGCTCCTATGTGACGCTTTCGTGCCTTGCACTCCAGCATTGCAGAGCAGGCTATAGCTGAGCAGGGGCCCCATAACGCTTGAAGCACTCTGTAATGCTTTTATTCTGTTCTGCCTGGCCTGAAGTTTACATCAACAATGACGAACGGGTGGGAACCAGTAAACGTTTTATGGACCGATCAAACGCTCTTGCCGTTTCAGGAAATTCATTTTCTTTCATCGAAAACGAATAGCATCACCACGTCTATATCCGTCGGACTGGCCAGAGACATGGCCTAAGGGTTCGGCAGCATCCATGCTAACCAGGAAGCTTGACAGGGCGCTGACAACATGGGGGCACTTGACTCTTTGGGAACAGGTTTGTCTTCTTTTGGTGCCTCTTGCATGTTAAGGTTTTCGTTTTAGGTCCGGGCGACCCGAGGATTTTTTACAGAGAGGTACCTCGAGCCCCGCTCCGGGTCAGGGGTCACACCAACCCCACCGTGGCGACCAACTACGGTGGAGTAGAGAGAAAGTACATGAATCCCAAGGTGTGTAAAATGACCCAAGAAACGCCTGAGGAAAATACCTTTTCCCAAACGCATTAAATAGCTATTTCCAATCAATATTTGCAATTGATGACTGAAAACAGCCTCACATAGAAATGAGAAACGAATTTATTAAGCGATTATTTGTGTCAGAAGCGGGAGTCTAACTTACTATTGAAGTTTGGTGGGAAAAAAGTTCCGGACTGGACATTGTACCTAACGCGTTTTTAAAAAGATATGCCGAGTGGATATCAAAATACCTCTGCCTGCTTTTTAACCGATCATTGTCGTTGCGCACCCTATCAAAGGATTGGAAAATAGCGAAAGTGATTCCTCTACATAAGTCCGGAAATAAAAACAAACCTTCCAGTTATTGGCCCATCTCATTAACATGTACGGTTGGTAAACTGCTCGAACACATAATCTTAAAGCGCATAACGGAACACCTTGAAGACCACAAAATACTATCCCCTTTCAACACGGCATTCGCCAGGGCATGTCTACAGTAACACAACTCATTGAAATGGTCCATGACGCCTCATTAAGCATTGATCATCAAAAACAAATTGATCTTATTCTGCTGGATTTCTCGAAAGCATTTGATCGGGCGTCGCATAGCAAACTCGTCTTGAAACTCCAACTTAATATGTGCAAGGGCGAAATTCTTGACTGGATTACTTTCTCACAGACAGGTCGCAGTTCATGGAAATAAACCATGTCCAATCATAAATCGTACCGGTGACCTCTGGCGTACCGCAAGGCAGCATTTTGGTGCCAGTATTATTCTTACTTTTCTTCATCTGTTAATGTTGGATTCAGGTTATTCGCAGATGACTGCATCCTGTACAAAAAAGTCAACTCGCACAATGACCATATCGCCTTAAATATGGCCTTAGAAGCCGTTTCCGCTTGGTGCAGTGATTGGCAAATGAACGTCAACAAAAAAAAGTCCACGCTCCTATCCATAACTAGAAAAAAATGCATTCATACGTATTCAATTACATCATCAATTCAGCTACTCTTTCTAAAGTCACGAAACATAAGTATCTAGGGGTCATTCTGTCACATCACCTACAGTCGCCGACCGATTTTTCGGGCCTGGAGGGGACCGAAAAATAGTCCGAAAAATTGAACAGTCCGAAAAATTCGTTTTTGCCAAAAAGTAATATTTATTGCATTCGGGCTGGCTTAAAAAATTCCTTGATGCTGCCTTGCCTCATATTACGTCTACAAGCAATTGCATTTGCCTGTATTTGCGCCAGGGTGACATCCTCGCCGTAAACGCCCATTAAGAGTGTCACCGCGTCGATGATCTGTGCCGCCGACGGCTGCGGGCGGTCATCTTTGTCGTCGTCGTCATCCGAGCCGCTCTCTGGCTGCGGCACAACCTGCCGCAGAATTTCGTCTTCTGTGGGCTCAGCGCACGAAACAACATCGTCGTCTGCACCAGTGAAGTCCCGAAATGTCACCATGGCAGGAACATCCACTCCACCACTTCGCAGATCGCGAACGTCCAGGTCATCCGCCTCGGCCTCTTCAGCGGCACCGAAACCCGCATGCCTGAAACAATTCGCGATGGTCTCCGGCTTCACCGCCTTCCATGCCTCGGCTAGCATATGGATGGCGGCCAGGATGTCGACTTTGTAGGCTTTGCCGCTGTCAAGGCACAGCACGGTACAATTGAGCAGGCGGGCACGGTAGTGTGCTTTGATATTTCTGATGACGCCTTGATCCATTGGCTGGAGCACACTTGAGGTGTTCGGTGGCAAAAATTCCAACCGAATGGCCTCAAGGTTAGGCACGCTCCCATGCGCGCCGCAGTTGTCTACGAAAAGGATGACTTTTCTATGCTGACGCGCAAACTTGCGGTCAAGTCTTCGTACGTACTGCTCGAACAAAGCTTGGGTGATCCACGCTTTCGAATTGCTCTCATATTCGACAGGGAGGGTTTTCATTGCCCTGAAACATCTTGGGTTTCTCGCCTTTCCTATTACAAGAAGAGGGAGCTTCTCTGTTCCGGTTGCGTTGGCACCAACCATCACTGTGATGCGCTCCTTGCTGAGCTTGCCGCCGGTGCACGGGTCACCCGAAAATGCCAGAGAGCGATCTGGCAGCATTTTGAAAAACAGCCCCGTCTCGTCACAATTGAAGGTGTCTGAAGGAGCATATTCTTCGATCAAGGCTTTGATCTTGGTGAGACGATAATCAGACACAACAGCCTGATCTACCGCTCCGCTTTCACCACTCACTTTTTAAACAAAATTCCGTGCCTCTTCTTAAAGCCGCGCAGCCATCCGTCCGTAAACTTGAAATCCTGGATGCTCATTTTAAGAGCGAACGCCTCGGCCTTTTCTTTTAACAGATCTCCCGACACGGGCAAGTTCTTCGACAAAACTCCTTTTAACCACAACTTCAGGGCCTCTTCAAGGGCTGGGTGAACGCCCTTACTGTCGTTCTTCTGGAATTTGTTGCTTGAGTTCTCAAACGCTGTCAATATCTTGATTCGGTTTTTCACTTAATCGGACACCGTTTGCTTGGAGAGGTTGTATTCCTTGGCTACATCAAGCTGGGAACGTCCACTCTCGATAAGCTTGACAATTGCTACTTTCTTCTCTAACGTCAGGGTCGTGTACTTGCCACGCTTCTTCACACCACCAGGCTCTCGCGATGGCGCGCATGGTGGAGGAGAAGCACAAAATGTCACGATGCGTGCGGAATGGCGACCGAACCAACAAGACACAAGAATGAACAAAGAATTACTCCTTTGCCACTAGCTTCGCTCATCGCCGTACTGTGTGATGACGATAGTGCTGACTGAAAATGAAAACGTGGCGTCTCTTGACACGTTAAAAAAAAAAAAAAAAAGCAGGCTTCACCTCCGAGATCGGCAAGCGCTTTCCCATCTCAGAGGCGGTAATGGCCATTTGGAAACCAATTCTAGCCAAGTCAACTGAAAATGCAACATGGCGGCGTCCGCATTGGCTGATGGCATGGCTCAAAACGAGTGATTTGGTCCGAAAAATCCAACTTTCAGGTGCAAATTTGTCCGAAAAATTTGTCGAAAAAATGCATTAGGTCTATGGAACCCCTGATGGTGCATTTATGAAGTCCGTAATATCCAACAAGTCCGAATTATTGGAGTCCGAAAAATCGGTCGGCGACTGTACAGTATAACCTCATTACAACAGACCTTCATAGTGAAGAGGATTTTGGTCTGTTGTAAAGGGAGTATGTAAAATCCAAGTACTGTTACAACAGACTTTCATGTAAACACTGAATGGGTCTGTTATAACCGGAGAGAATTACGAGTCACAAACATGGTCTTATTTTTAACGGGGGACCAAAAAAAAAATGTGATTTTTGGAAAATCGCATTTTCAGTTTCTGTAGCCCATTTCTATCTGATTCCAAAATATCTTCAATGAAAACTACGTAGAAGTGCTATAAAAAATTTTTGTGTTTGCCGACTTGGCGAAAATGGCGGAAATATAAAAAAAAGCGTTTTTCAAAATTATAGCTCGGCAACGGCGCAACTGGGCGCCACAATTTTGGGCTCGTCGTAAAGAGCATTTCTCCGCGTTCAAGTTCTCCGTTTCAGCTGGCTCCTCCATTCAGTAACAAGCGTACGAAAAACACGTTTTGGCTGCTTCTGCGGTATTACCGCAGAAGCAGCCAAAACGTGTTAATGCTCGCTTCGGTATCGTCGTCTGCTGCTTGTGCGTCGCGAGGTCGTGGCTGTCGAAAATTGCGCTATTTAGTGACGCGTTCGCACTCGTTCTGTGTTTATGGGTCGACGATAATTTGGAACGCTTTAGTTGGGCAGCTGCAAGCGGAAGCTCAATCATCAGATTACGATAGCGCGCCGCACTCGTCGCGAACATCGCAAACGTGCGACTAATAGCATTGACTTGTTGGACCCGCTGTTCGAGGTGGTTCTTATCAGCACTTCGAAGCTTATGACAATGACAACCGCGGGACAACTCCTTGTACTCGCAATCGAGCATGATGTACTTTGAAACATCGGGCACTGCGGCCACGCACATCGCAACCGAGCTTTCTACTAGATGTCGTGGTTAGGCCTAACTCCGTTCACGGTGCCGATGTATGAGCCAAATCCGAACTTTGCGGGCAAGAACATCGCGCTAGCGGGCATGCGAAAGCGAAGAAGCCGTAATGTCCTTCGTCTCAAGCAACGAATCGCATTGCCCGCTGGGTCCTCAGAACCGCGGATGGGCATTTTGCGCATCGGCAGCGGACCCCCCGGCCAAGCTCGCCGCGCAGCGACCGCGAGGAGAAGCAGTGGCAGCGGCTCGCAACTTCGCGTGTCAGCGTCCCAAACGCAACACCAAGCACGCTGCGCGCCGTTTTTTTTTTTTTTTTTTTTTTTTTTTTGTCGCTACAGCTAGGCATAGCTGATCATTGACAGACCGGGGATCGGTGGCCTTCGTTCTTAAATCGGTACGTCGATATCCGCGGTGCGCTGCTCCCGTCCCGAAAGTATGCTAAGCGATGTTTGAAGTCGGAAGTTAATGACCGTGGTAGAAAAGTCCGCTCAAAAGGAGTCCTGACCACCTTGCTGGCCTGAAATTTCAGTCAATTATATCCGAATGTCCGTTGTACCAGAATCCGTTGTAAACGAAGCTCAATCAATGGGACTAATACGGAGGTCGGCATAACGCCGCAAATTGGTATGTAATATCCGAATGTCTGTTGTAAACAGATCTGTTGTAACGAGGTTATACTGTAGCTGTATTTCCCAATTATCACCCTAAACTAGAAAAGGCTTGTGCCAGTGATGCACTAGATGCTGCCGATCCGTTCATGCATACAGTTGTATCTAAAAGTTCGAAATGTCTTAAAACAAAGGAGATCTGCGTCATAATGTGGCTGATGCTCTGAACATAAAATTGAAGACATCTCAAATAAAAGAGCTGACATTGGTCTGCGGTAACTGGACAGCCTCTGGATCACAAAAGTGCAGTGTCTTGCTTAAGAACTTGCATGTCTTCAGAGCTAGAAAGCATATGGGTTTTTTTAAATTAACTCTAGCCACCTCAACAACATGCCTGCAGAATCACTTGAGATAATCTATAATGTTCCTCATGCAAGCTTCTGCAGTCAAGAGCCTGTGGAACTGTGGAGCACCATTTTGCATTTTCTTGTTGATATTGTTGGAGAGCAGAACGAAGTTGAGTGACATTGAAAACAACTTGCTCAGAGGATCTTGTGGTTCTGGGTTGTTTCTGATGTAGGAAGCTCGTCTGTAGGTGACGCATATGCCTCTAGGGCATCATACTGTTCTAGAAAGCAGTCGAGTACAGCAGGCTATGAGAGCACCTTGGTGGACCTGGGTGAAGAAGCTTGTGGGGTTTCAGTTCAAGAAGTGCCTTGAATTCGTTTGATTCAGTCATTTAGGATTTAGCTATGTAACTGTAGTGTGAGGACTGGGCGTGAAGGCTAAGGCGTAAGTGTGGCACTGCGAGTCTGAACAGGACTCATTGAAAAAGAATGCATTTATTGGAACATAGTGAAACGCGACCATTTACAGCGGAGGCAGGAACGACAAAGAGCGAGCGCGCCGCTGCTCTTGCTTGGGCCTGGAGTTGTGTTGGCATAACGGCGCCGGAGATGCCGCTGCTGATTGGTTGTATTTGTGCCACAGCACATGCAGGTGCCCACAGTAGACACCTGAAACATGCGTAACTTTCGAGCAAGCGTACGATGCTCACAATGAATGACACATGCACTTAAGAATAACAAACAAGCTGGGAATCTTTCTTAAGCTGTGCCATCACTGAGCATTTGCTCCCATCATGACACTTGTGTGGTGTGCAGCAAAGACAACTGAATCGGGCTTAATGATCGCTCAACTTTGTGGAGATAGCTTTAGCACAAAGCTTACCCTACGGGGTGACCGGGAACGGATGCGATGTTCTCCACTGCCGCAGCGAACAAAGACGCTACGGCCGGGTTCGTCAACTCTCCAGCACGGCACAGAAAAGGCACTCGAGGCAGGATGTCAACAAACAACACGGGTTTATTAACCCAAGATGCAGCTTAATACGACAGTCACGGGCTTGCAGGCCGTAAAGAGAACTCCGCAAGACTGCTCGAGTGCGCTTGCCAGTGGTGCTACGACTATCACACAAAGGGTGGCAGCTGAGCACACGAATGAGAAGCCGCCTGCTAGAGCAGCACGTTAACCTCTCGTGCTGGCCTGAGAGCATCGCGGCATCTGCCGCGGGCAAGCCAGCGCCAGACAGAAGCGAGCTCAAGGGGGAAGGGGGTTGTTACTGGCGGCCAATGAGGACAGGCGTTGCGCAGTGATGTGGGCTAGCGTGGTCACGTGGTGGCGCGAGCATGCTCTGGGCAAGTCCGTACATGTGGCTCGTGCGGGGAAGACCAACGCATGGCTCGTACCAAGCAGAAAGGCCTGGCGCCATAGCCACGGTAGCCATGTCGCCGATTTACGGTGGTTCCCAGCGCTCGAGCTGGGCGGGGCCAGCACACGTGCTAGCTGGGGAACGAGGAGCCAAAAGGGAGGGGCGTGCTCGATTCTGACAACATCAGCATTCGAGTAATGTAGTACTAGCATGGAGATGGTGAAATCTGCTAGTTTCCCGAACGGGTTTTCACCAAAAGCTCTGTGTCATTGATGTGTCGGCCCATGCTACAGTCGCGATGCTTGTCCGTTGGCTTTCTGTGGCATTAATTCTAGTACATATGCCGAATACGCATTGCTTCCAACAGTGGAACCAACAAGGTATTTAGCACGTACAACACCTTTTCGACTGCTAGCTGAAACACTTTCCTGAGGATTTCAGTGTTATCCGGCGGCCTTTGACGTATTTGCTCAATGAGGACAAGAAACTTGGTGCATCATTTCCTTTGTGTCTCCTCTTTTATCAGCACTTAAGCCAGTTTTCTTCAGGTCGTCAGCATGCTTCTCGAATGCCCAAGTACGGCTTGGGATCCAAACAGTCCTCCCCTTTTGACTTGTAGACGTCCACTGACGCAGTTGGAATCGCCACTATTTTTTTCAGGGATGACAGTAGCTACACGAGATCATCCAGAAGCTTTGTTTGACCTGCGTTGTGAGCTTCAAAAGACTTATTAACTCTCTGAAGCTCTGTGAGCACTTGTCTCGGAAGGGGCAAATAAGCTTTGTTATTCTCATCACAATACATGGAGTACAGAACTTCTGCGCTGTAACACTTTTCTTCCAGTCTTGCAACTTGAAAGTGAGCTGTTAGCTCAATCCACTGGTGCAGCACATGTTCAACTGCTGTCACAATAGACAGCCATCTCGTCGAACAAAGTTAGACGATTTTTAAGAGCTGTTCTCTATCGTTCAACATACCGAAAAGTTCGTTGTATGCTTGCTGTCGAGAAATGACCTAGCGAACCAATTGTACATATCCCCAACAAGGTAATCAAGGTTCCACAGTGGCTGAAGTCGCCAGCTGCAGCGAGTGGCAGACGCATCGAATGAGGATGAGATGTTGCACATCAGCCTTGAGCTGCTTGTAAACTCTGTGGTGCACACCACCATGACGCTTGCATTGTCAGTTCCAATACCTACTGTGTTGTCCAGCTTTAGGTCGTGTTCTCTTAATGTGCATTTTATAGTTTCCACAATTCCATCTGCATTGCAGGCATTTAGCACACAAAGGGAAAGGAATGTTGTCACGATGTCTGACCTTTGAGCGCTGTGGTAGATGATTGACACAGCCAAATACTTTGTGATGGCTGTGTCTGTGAACTCATTGGCAACGATACTGTATTTACTGGAACCAATGTCACCTTTGATGTCCTCTTTAAAGTGTGGGTACAAAACATTCCTGATTATTGCTGCACGCTTTGTCCTTTTCATGTGATAATCTTTGCCAGCTGCGCTGTCAGGAAATGATTTCCTGATGAATTCCGCTAAGTGATCGGCAGTGACAATGCTGCAGTGTTCGGCAATGAATGATGCTGCCCTGCCTTCTACTGCGCTAGCAGAGTTGTCTTCAGTTTTCTTTTTGAAGCAGATTTGCGTTTACGTAGGACAAAGTACTGATGTGGCACTCTGGTGCTTCTTGCTAGTTCTGTGCACCTTCAAATCGCTGTACTTAGGAGCAAGTGCACAACTGCAGTACTTACATTCGGCATACTTGGCTTTGTCCAGTTTTCTCTTGCAAACAAGCCATGTGCACATGTCTGGGTCTTTCAGCCGTTCCTCGGAACTCCTCAGCGTAGTGTGCTTTCTCAGCTTTTGGCATGGTTTCGGATCGCCTGCTCCATAGTGGCGTTTGGGCAGTGTTCATGCGTTTCGAAAAAAAGGCAAGGAGTTGCTACTCTCCATTAACTTGCTTTTGAATGGCTATCACCGCGAAGCTTGATGCATTGGTCATGAGTGCCAGTGGGCAGTCCCTGGTTTGAGAGAATGAGGAGGGTTCTTTGGACAGGCACGTTTAATAAAGATGGCTGTGATTCGAGGCACTGTCCCAGGCGAATGTGACAGATTGTTTCTGCCACAAACCAATGACTGAGTGGTTCCAAAAGTGCGGCACGCTTTCTGACGAAGAAGTGGCAGAAATTTACCAGACCCAGAAACTGGTCGTGTTTGGTGAGTGAAGTTGGCTTGGGCAGGCTTGTATTCTTTCTGGAAATTCGTATTGAGCATTTCCATAAGAGGCCGCAACCTGTAGCACCTATTGAAATTTGGTGAGGTCTTGTCAGGTACCTTGGAATTCTCATTGTGGTACAGGCAACGAGTGATCTGTTGAAAATGTCTCAACAACATTGCGTTGGATATTTCTTGGACATTGCAGAACTTGTCTGAACTCCAGTACAGATAGACCTGAGGTAAGTTATGAATGCTCATTAGAACGAGTATCCCTATGTACGCCTTCATTTCGCTTACCGTCAGCGTCTGCCAGTTTGGCATCGTTTCTTGACATGCATAGAGGTTTGTTTCTTCAACAATCTTCTCCCACACTTCTTCGTCAAAGTAAAGAGAAAACGTGTCGCAAGCGCTGCAATCCACACTTAGTTTCCCCGATTATGTCGGTGGATTTTCAGCAATGCTCACTGGAATGTCTGAAGGCTGCCTGGTTATCCATGCCACAGAGTGAAAATCATCTTCTTCCTCTTCGTGGTCACTGTTATCCTCAACGGGCTTGGGGCATACTTTCTTAGGTTTCCTTTTCCGTGCCTTCCTGCATTTTATCTTGTACGGAGGCTCGATATTTTCCTCGCTCTCTGATGAATTCATCGGAGCCAATGTGGAGGTTGACGGTATGGCAAACTTGTCACCCGCGTCGCTTGACACATCACTTTCCGAACCGTAAGTCAGGCTAAAAAACACCTCTAATGCCTCTTCAGCGGTGAGACTTCGTTGCCCTACAAAGACGAAGGAATAGGTAATGAATAAATGCAATTTATTAGAACACATACAGCACACACCGCTGTGCTTCTGAAGTCTAAGCCCAACGAACTTGTGCACACGTATACACTTTCGAACACCAAACCGCTTATACAACAGTACTAAGTATACAATTTCACTCATATGCACTTGACATATTTACATGCACAGAGAACACATTAGCCATCATACCTGGCATTTTGGAAGAAGACTGTTGCTTTTCAAAAAATGTGCGGTCACAGCTGTGTCGTTCGAAAAAAACCAACAAAGTAAAACATGCACAAGATGCTTGTACCACCCAGTAGTAAAAAAAGTAAGCATAAAATAGTTGCACACATGTGTCCTTGATGGAGCTAGATGTTTCTAAAAGACCCAGCTATTTCATCAGAGCTCAGAATCATCATTTTGCTACTGCCTTGCAGGTGTGACGTGGTTGTCCTGTTGTCGCATAAAGGGTTAACAGACTTACCTGCAATATGCGCTGCTCATCAGGGAGGGAGTGTTGGGCAAGTCTGGTGCCAAAGCTTCGTCGTCCAAAGGAAGAAAATCTGGAACATAGGCTGATTTCTGACTTCCTGGTAAGATGTCGCTAGACATCCAAGTCTCAAAGCCTCCTGGTAAAAGTGTTTGCTGTTACGACAGTGATGACCCAATGGGTGCGATACCAAACGTCGTTTCAACGAAAGGCCCCTCGGCAGCCAATAGCACGGAGGCAAAGCTGTAATTTTTGTGTTTCCGAAAGCTTTCTCCGAGCTTGTGTGTGCTCTAAAGCTTCTGGGGCTGCTGGTGCTTCTTGGAACAGGCGTTGAACATGCAAGCTGGCATCGGCATTGCTGCACCGTCTTGCCAGTCTACATCATGAGGCCTGTTGGCTTGCTGCCTTGTCGTCTAGGGCGCCTACACTGCTGAGGAAGCTCAGTGCACGATAGCTCATTTACATTCACTACGATTTGAACCATATACATTCACCTAGTAGGAGTCACTGGGGCTCATGTATCTTGAAATGAAGCCACATATGCCCAATATAGGCTGGATTTATCCAGGGCCTTATCTCTGGTTCATGGGCTTCCACGTGACAAGGGGTAAGGAGAATTCAAAGTGTCTCTTTGAAAACTTGATAGGCATTGGTCGGCTGACAATGTTTTCAAAAATTCGAGAAGAAAATAGATTTGGTGTCTTCACATTTAATATTTTGCACCAAAGCGAAGGGATTCATATTACGAAAGATACAAAGGTTCATTCCACTGTGGTGTAACATCATCTCGCATCTGGTGCAGTCCAGGACTGCTACGGTGTTGTCATTATTGTTGTTAAAATGCCATCGAGTCACCGGCGAATCTTGGTCACACAATAAGAATATGAACACCAGTGAGACCCATTCAAGTTCTTCATTCTCACAGAAACGTTTCCCTGTGGCCTTGAGATTACCAACTTGTGCATCTGTTGCCTTTGGCTGGCATTAATTTTCATTCCATTGAAGAGTTCGTTCACATGACATGAAACAAAATGAAAGTCATTGTTTCAGAAGCTTCACTTCGAAGGGATATTCGAGACTGGCCTTGTCACGATCTGCGCCGTGATCGCGGACGAGGGTGGGGGCCGAGGCACACACGTTTAGAAAGGACGACCCAACAGAATGAGGGTTGTCACAGCTACTGACCGAGAACTGCGCTCGTTGGTGTTTATTATGGTCCCTTGACCAACATTGCCCGGCAAACCTGGTGGACGAACAAAGCTACGCTTTCTTAAATAAGGTGCCACATGCTTGTAACAGACCTCTTTATGGCCAAAATGTTTGCTGGCAGACAATGCATTCTCACAATTCTTTACCTGTGCTGCAGCCCAAAGTAATCTAGCCTTTCTTTTTTCCTTTCACATCTTCGTGAGGTCCATGACTGACACCCCTACATTACCACAGGTATAACTGGTGTTGGAAGCTGAGACTGTCCCGACTGCACTGGTTTCCTCGCGTCTAGGCAGGCAGTCACAACCTCGTCATCAAAAAGAGGTGCTGTTGGTGGGAACTGGACTGAGGAGCCGATAAAGCGTACCAAGAGGTTTATTTACATGCTTACAGTTTGACAGTTCGTTCGAGAATCCGTCTCTCAGGCATTTGATTGAGTCTTTTACATCCTTCGCAGTCCTAGATGCCAGACCTAGGGAAACGGGAGGACATTTTCATCCAATCAGGTGACTTATTTTGCAGGTCGAGTGTGAAGCCCACGTGGCGAAAACAGTTCCGCAGAGTCTCTTGCGTAACCGCCTTCCACGATTCCGCTAGCATGCCGACGGCAGACCTGAGGTCAACAGCGTAGCTTTTCCCGCTGTCGGAGCAGAGTACCATGCGGCTGAGTACGCGTGATTTGCAATGATGCTTCAGGTTACGAATCACGCCTTGGTCCATCGGCTGCAGGATTGCTGTGGTGTTTGGCGGCAGAAATTCAATCTGTACAGCCTTTAGGTCCTTGATGTGGCCATGCGCAGCGCAGTTATCCACAAACAGCAGAACTCTTCGATTTTGCTGCTCGAACCTTCTGTCCAGCTTGCGTACATACGCTTTGAATAGCTGCTGCGTTACCCACGCCTTCTTGTTAGCTTCATAGAGAACAGGCAGAGTTACTGCCCCCTTGAAACATCTTGGATGCTTCGACTTGCCTATTACTAGTAACGGAAGCTTCTCGCTGCCTGACATGTTGCTGCCAACGAGGACAGTGAGCCGCTCCTTGCTGTGCTTGCCGCCGTGGCAGGGGTCACCAGCAAATGCAAGCATTTTCTCTGGCAGCAGCTTGTAAAACAGTCCAGTTTCGTCGCAGTTGAAAATATCATTAGGTGGAAACTGCTAAAGCAAGGACTGCAGCTTTCCATCCCGATATTCGGCGACAACGGAATCGGCGACAACGGAATCGTCGACGGCGCCACTTTCTCCGCACATCTTCTTGAACTTCAACTCATTGCGGCTCCTGAAATTGCGAAGCCATCCATTGCTGAACTTGAAGTCCTTCACGTTCATCTGAAGCGCGAAAACCTCCGCCTTCTGCTTCAGGATGTTGCCTGACACGGGGATTTTCTTAGCGATCATGGCACTGAGCCACACGAGGAGCGCTTCCTCGAGCTGCGGGTAAACACCCTGACTCGCATTCTTCTTTCCAGCCCCGATTGATTTGGCAGCCACTTCCAAGGTCTTCGCCTTGTTTTTGATGAAGTCCGAAACAGTTTGCTTCGAAATTCCGAACTCCCTCCCCACCTCTGTCTGCGACCGACCGCTTTGGACTTGTTCAATGATGGCGGCTTTCTTCTCCATCGTGAGCCTACGAGGGGGCTTTGTGCGCTTCAGAGGCGCGGACGAAGACGAAGGAGCAGTCGGTGCCATCGCTGTAAACGGCGAATCCGCTCGATGAAAAGCGCAGCACGAAACAGCTAGGAACTCGGTGGATGCTGAAGGTCAGGAAATGGGATCACTGAAGATAGCGTGCAGCAGCAAACGATCAACCGCAGACGCGACCGCAAAGCTGGCAGAGCTGACAAAACACGTGAACGAACACAGTGACGTTTGGCTTGGCTAAGCTACGGCTGGCAATGGATTGAAACGTGTGGTTTCGAGGTTACGGCAGCCGCGGCGCGGTGCGGTGCGGCGGTGCTGTTGGCCACATCTGCGATGCGAGTATGGTGGATTCGAGGATATGAAAACAACCAAAATGGCGGCCTCGGTGGTGACTTTGGGTCGGTGGTTAACAGTAATAAGTCCGGGAAATCGGATGGCGAAGGCTATAATTTCGGACTTTTTAATACACTGACTCTATGGGGAACTTGACGGTGCCACAGATGAGTCCGGGAAATCAGGCATGTCCGGAATTTCGGGCGTCCGGGAAATCGGACGTCGACTGTAGTTAACAAGCTTTTACTGTACTTCACAGCCATTTCTGCTTCATCAAAGTGTATACAGAAGCAAGACAACATAATTATACATACGATATGTTGGCTTCTCCTTGACTTAGCGGGCTGTGAAGTGTTTTTTCTGGCGTTACTCGACCTCCTTTTCCAGCGCTTCCTTCCACTGTGATCCTGGGCTTGCTCTCTCGATTTGTTCTCAATGGAATGCAGCACAGCCAGCTGAGTCCTGTAAAGAAGAAAATAATGCAGTGCATGAGCGTTCTTGAAAGCAATATTTCAATGAAAACATACCTTGCTTTCAACCCAGATGGCGAATAGGCTACCGACTTGGGAGCAAACTGGATCAGCAGACCGTTGAATGATTCCAACAAGAACGTTTGGACCGCAGGGGAGAGCTTGCGAAGGTCACCCAGCAAGTGGTAGT
Organism: Rhipicephalus sanguineus; assembly: GCF_013339695.2. Taxonomy (NCBI): domain Eukaryota; kingdom Metazoa; phylum Arthropoda; class Arachnida; order Ixodida; family Ixodidae; genus Rhipicephalus; species Rhipicephalus sanguineus. The sequence goes on from NC_051179.1 coordinate 163,993,661, forward strand.
TTTCCACAGTGGCTGCCAGCTTCCGGAAGGCTGGAGATTCTGTTCAATGCGAGCATTTCATACTATTTAATTTTATATGTAAATGGCACATTACACATAATGCCATATCTTTTTACCTTCACAGCTCTCGTGACTTGGCTTTTTCACGTTCGAAACATTTATGTATTTGAAGGTAATAATGTGCGCAGAACGAAGAGGACGTGAGTACGGAACATACAGAGCAGCTCTGCGCTTGTGGTGTTTTGCATGCTCTTTAATCGTGTCCTCGTCTTCTCGCACAGTTGAGAAAACATCAAATAGGTATGAACCAACTAGCTCTACAGAACGTCTTACTAAACATATACGAAGAAGTGTATTCTTTGAAAAACTCATTTTCCTTTATTTTTTTTACGTCCGAGCTCAGTTCGTTTCAGCATTCAAACAGACATAAGCAGCATCAAATGCATTCAGCTACTTCACAGCTCCGCACATCCTCAAATTAGCCTTTGCAAATCAGATCACATGCAAGCAAAGGTCTGCATGCTGCCATGACATCTTGACTGTGCAACAGCAGTACCTCTATTTAGTAAGCTGTAAATGACTGTGTTAAAGCTTTCACCTCACCTCTTGTCATCCACGCCCTGTCAAGGAGAGGCTCATGCAAGCAGCGAGTAAAGGGGCCCTCATGGTCAGTGTGCTTGTTGCATATGTGGTTCAGCAAGCTACGCCACGTGCTAATAATGAGGTCCCCATCACCCTCACCTGCTGCAGCCACAAAGTAGAGGTGCTTGACAATGCTGCGAATCCACACCCGTAGGGCGGCACAGTTGTGGGTCTTACTTGCGGCCATCAGCTTCTTCTCCACACCTACATAACAATGCTGTTAGTACAGTAGCTGAAGCTCGCTGCTCTACCTATACCTCATTCATTGCCGTGACCAAACCCGGTTTCTCTAATGCTTTCCGTAACATTATCAGTGGTGAGAATGGCCGAATGCTTTGGAGCAGATGTGGCTAACTAACCTCACCCACAACCGCCCAGGTGACTAAAAATAGAGGATAAAAGTCATGTCTATGGCTTAGAATAACATACAGGTTAGCTAGTTAGTACATGTTCATGTTAAAAGACATGAATATGCACCACCTTGTGGTGTGTGGAGTCTTCTCTCTCGTGTCCGTATTTGCATGCCCTGCTCTTTGACATATTTATTGCCCTTTTTACAGCCCCACGTTTAAATGTCAATTCAAATAAAGAAAATGCGTGCATGAAATTAGAGCTGTGCTAAAATTAAACCCAAGAGCACTTCCTGACAGGCAGACACTACAACACTACCAAGCCATGCAAGAAATCCATTTGTGATACTATGCCATGTTGACGATTTTTGTTAATTGCTAGAGCTGTGCTAACATTAAACCCAAGAGCACTTCCTGACAGCCAGACACTACAACACGACCAAGGCATGCAAGAAATTGATTAGTGAAACTATGCCATGTTGACAATTTTTTTTAATTGCTAATACTCTGCTACCACTGCATAACAGAAGTGAGTTAATAATATCCTTCCTAGCCTTTCTTCTCATATAAATTTATGCTACTCAGTCAGACAACATATCAAGTGCAGTCTTAGATGGCTGCATTTGTCAGTCTCTAAACGAAGCGTAAGAGCATATTGTTTGTGCCCTGCTGTAATTACTCTCAAAACCAGCATTCTGAAACGGACAATCCCATAAGGCACCAAGTGCGGCCATGACTGATTGCCTCGGCAGGTAATATCCTTACGACTATAGTGAAAGTTGTGCCTTGTACATACCTTTGGCAACGTGCCAGGAATCAAAGTAGTGCTGATAGTCTGGCCGCTTCTTGCAGAAGTATGACCGCACTCCAGGGTGCTGATCTGAACCACAGAGGAAAGGGAGCACCCTAAGCACATGACATTGAACGGCACTTTGGATAATGTATACCAACTACAGCCCTTTCAAAAGCAAGTGTTCTTCATACATACGCGCTCTAGTAAAGGCCACGCTGTTGTGAGGGATGGGCCCTATATAAGTACCTGAACATTTGAAAACACTAATGCTTCACGATGATAAAACGGCACAATGAAAGGACACAAAAGGCTGACAAAGAATACACGAAGAGAGGCGCCGGGTTCTCAACTAGCCTAACTATCGGAGCTACGTAACAATAATGCATCTGGAAATCATTAAGCTTGCTCCCATTTTGAAATAGTCCAGCCAGACAAATTTTGCCTTTAATTTGAGCATGTGGTGGGAGGTACTTGACATACGTCATGACGCCTGTGTAGGGTGTTTTTGCAAATGAGCACCAGTGTGGCTCTCTGGTAGAATACTCGACAGCCATGCAGAGCGGTTGGGTTCAAATCCCATTCGATCCCAAATATCTTTTTCAGGTCGTATTTTTTTGTCGTATCGGTTATGCCACCGACCATGATGGCAATTGCGACCGCGACGCCGCTCAATGCAAGAACGGGCACCGAAGAGCTGCCCTCTAAAACAAAACTTGGCAGATATCACACACTGTGGGAATCAGTGTAATGCAAATGAGGCGGCAGACGGTTAATATGATGCATTGTTTACACTCAGCCTAATATTACGAGACAGGCAGATATGTAGATGCAAGTAATGTTTGCACAAAGAGTGTAGATGAGTCAATGGGCATTGTTCCTTTAGGAGCTCTGTGATGGCGCTCTCATGGTGAAATTCTGACTCACTGCTATGCACAGGCTTGATTTGCAGCCAGACAGTGCAGGCCTCTTGGCAGGATTGCGCAAATGAGTGGAACTGCAAGCAATCTGTCAGAGCCAAGGCAGCAGCCTTGAATGATACATACATGAGAAAATGTACAGACCAATGAATTTGACCAAAATGTGCTGCACTTCGTCAAGATCGCAATAAAAAAGATGTGGCCCTCATGTTAGTGTTTACTCTTATTCGCTGCAATATATGTTGAACTGGAAGGTTTCCGCACGCATGCACATAGTGTAATACCCATTACAGCATGCACACCAGTTGTCACGGACCGCACTTTGACACCGAGGTTCTCCAACTTCTGACGACTCCTGGCCAGTCCTTTTTCCATAGCGTTGCTATGAGGCATAGAAGCCGACTGCATGGATACATCTTTATGTAGCAACTTTGTAGCACTCTCTTTAGTAATTCAGGGCATGTGGCAGTGGCTTACCTCTCTAACCTGGACTTGTTCACAGTGCAGGACGCGCTGGATCTGTGCACCAGGCGCTCCGTCCCGTGTCCTTTCTTGTGTATGTCGTGCTTTGCACCTTAAAAATCAATTATGAATGTATGCCAACTTGCCCAACAAAAAGTTCTAAACCAAGGATGACATAGGTGCCATACTTGGCATTATGTCCCGGTGAGTCGCAGCGGGCATCCCCAGTGAGGTCGACTTCCATGCCAGCCACCTAGGTTCACAAGCGCAGCCTGCTGCTCCTTGTAATGCTGAACGGAGTGATGGCCATATATCATTTAAACATTCATAAAAAAGGACCACATCTTGTCAAACACCAAATCATTAGGGGTACGTGAATACATACGAGTTTGAAATTTAACGCAGAAAAAGCCAATGGTGCAACTTGATTAGAGTGGGCTGGCTGAAAGTAATGCTACCATCATTACAGTAGGCCTTCCCCTAAAACTATCACCCATATCGTTATTCGAAAGGGAGCTCATGTTTATTTTCAAAGAGATTACGCCACTTCCACATGTCACAGCAAAGAGGGCCAGGGAACAGGCTAGGAGAATATCGAACTGCTAGCGTCAAAAGATAATAAGCACACTGAGATCAGACCTTATAGTAAAAAGGTTCAAAAACACTTCAATAAGCCCCTGATCGCAAGAAACTACAGTCCTTTGAAATCCTGGAAAGAACATATGGAGCTGCACTTTATCTAGGTATCAGCCAAAAGTGCTTTGCAACACCTCATCTCTGTGACTGTGGCGTCCAGTGAGTGCACGTTTTTAACTGCAAGAAGCATCATGACATCGCTGCTAGAAAGCCTCATGCCAGGTCATATGGGACAGCTTGTGTTCCTGCATGACAATATGTACTCTTTCGGTAGCAGTCATTCATCGCTTTATGTGCTCGAGGACATGCGCTGATTTTGTCTTTCTTTTTTCCTTTCAATTTTCAATAAGTTCTTTTGTATCCGATATTGGGTATTTTTGGCCACTATTCAGCACCATTCAATCTGAAGTGAAATTTCATTGTTTGCACACACCTACAAATCATGCCTAATAATATTGGTACTAAGTTACCAGAAGACTGAGAAATGGGATTATTTTGTGAGTTTGCATAGGGTTAGAGCAGCAATGCCAACTCCAGACACTACACGTGGGAACAACCAATGACTGCTATTGAATTCCAATTGTCTTGATGGCCTCTTGAATTATGCACGACTCTCCTATGCTATCTGCACAGGTTGGGTTTGCCTGCAACAGTCGTGTAATGCTACCACAAGAGTAATAGTAAAGTGCCAGAAAACGTTCATTTGTTTTCACTGCAGACGTTGCAATGCGTGCGTACATAATCATTCAGACTTCCTGTTGGACAAATGTAGCTTGCCTCACAAAAATAAGGACCATTGAATACAACTTTTCATGCATAATATTGCATGTTGTACCTGATATTGCAGTGCATTGTCCCTTTTTGAACATTATTAATAATGTTTCATAAGGAAATCTGAGTAATGCGCAATGGTGACAATGCTATGCCACTACACAAGATAAAACTGATGACACCACTTCTTTCACCTAGCTTTTACTCAACTTCTCTCTCGTGTTAGGTTGCGTGGGCTGTTTTGCTACGCATCTAATTTTAAAATAACGAAAGCGAACAATCGGTTTTGTCCTTTCAGTCTCTGTTAACACTTCATTTGCCGCACGTGTGGTCACCAGATCTATTGATAAGGAACTCGGGCATTCGGGAACAGACTGCACTGATGCCTTTATGTGTATATTCACATTAAAAAGCCGTGAATGCACAAATGCTTGGTAGCTGTCCTATACTTCTATGCTGTGGTGCCCTCATTACACCAAGTGCACGATTGTGATGTCAAATCTTGTGATATTGCATATGGTGCATTTGGCCAGCAGAAGTGGAAGCTAGTACAATACTTGCCTTGCTTACAGCTGGCACCAAGTAGCAGGTCTGGTACCGGAAGTACGTCTGCCGGCTAATTCCCTGCACATTCATTGCCTTTAGAAACCTTCAGTGTCTTGGCCACTGAACAGCCAGAGAAGAGCAGCGCGGCAGCCAGCAAGACATTCCCTGCTGGCTTCGCTCCCAAATGGCTGGCTCTACCATGCTGCCTCATTGGCACAGTGGTCGCAGCAGCTTTTGACAGAGAGCATTGTGCCTACTGTTTTCAAGCGGCTCGACCACGGCCTTCCACACATCTGACAGCTTTTAGGCAGCAACTGCCTCAGGCAGCTTTCTAAAATTATAAATTTTCTTTCATTGCACATGGACGATGCTGAGGCGCTGTCCATGCAGCTTGTGCTTGCCTCAGGTGCTGCAGCAGACCAGCTATTGCTGCCTTCAGTTGGCAGCTGTGGCAAGTCCAAGGAATCTGCTGGTCCTTCAGCTGTCGCAGACAGCAGCTCCACGTCAAGGCCCAATGATTCACTGCACGCGAAAAGAAGTGTGAACAGGTTAAAGTGAGTGTGAAAAGCCATATGCAGTTTTGAGAAATTCTGTACTTGAGCGTTGCATTATTTTTTCTTGTCGGAAACATTAAACACATGTGACACAACACGTAAATCTGCGTGAATGCAACACCTTTGTTAAAAAAATAACGTGCGATTGGCTCTGATAATGATTTGAGGCTTACAGGTATGCTGCTTCCTTAACAGACACTGGACTTTGCGCATGGTAAGCCCCTCATTCCAGACTACCTAGGCTGCAGCTTTCTGCTTCAGGCCAAGGATACCACTTGTCCCGCCAGAGACAGCAGGGTGTAGCAGAACTGCGACTGAGACTACATGATCTCTAGATGATGGCTCAACACAAGGGGTGTTCATCAAATGCTCTTCATTAAAAAAGGCCACCTATCTACTTTCACTAAGTCTACAGTCCAATAAAACAACACAGTGCCTCGGTGGCCAAGGCGTTGCGCAAGGCATTAAGCACGAGGTATTTGATCCTGGCCCCAGCGGCCACATTTTAATAACGGTGAAAGCAGAACTTATGTTGGTGTGTTAAACCAGACAATGCAATTTTACATTTTTATGAAGGTATAATTTACTGCTGCTTACCTAGCATCCATGTCTGCAAAAGAGTTCTGTGAAGGCCGGTAGTTTTCATCGCCAGGAGCTTCTGGAGGTTCGTCTTGCGAACTTTCAATTTCTGGATCGCGGAATGGTGTTGAGCACCTGTGGCCACCCAAGTGCTCTGGCAATGGCAAAGGTGTGGGGAAAATGGGCAGTGACTCTGACACACACTCTGTCTGGACACCCTGATCATCCTTCGCATGCATCTGGAGGTGAACCTACGTTGCTGTGCCATTTCCAAATGGCACCACAATGCGTTTAATGCAAAAGCACACATCACAAAGGTTTTTACGATGAGAAGTATGATAATAATATCTGAATTGCGGAAACTAATTGTCGCCCCTTGTAGTTTCGACAATAAGTGTCAGCATGTGCAGCTATACAGACATATGAAAGAACAGCGCATGTGCTCAGCTCAATGTGCTCATGACTCGAGCAGAACGTAAGCCACTGCATTTTTTAGGATATCACAATACTTAAAAAAGCAACACTCACCGACACATGTTCCAGACAGCTGCTGCAATGCCTGGGTGCCGATTTCCCGCTGCATGACTGCAGTCTGCACAGCAACAGACTGCACAGGTGGAGGGCTGTCAGACGTTTGTGTACTGGTGGTGCACCGCATGACAGAGCGACAACTGCATGTCGCCACCTGCACACCAATGCACCTTTATGAGCAACGTACTTGTCTGGGGGCTGTGCACACTTTTGGCTATTGAACTTCAATAGAAGTTCAATTGATACACCACAGAAGTGATGCTTTATAAAAAGGCAGGTTACAAATTGACTGCAATGTGTACTCATTCACAGAAAGAAAAGTCATTAATATATCAGTAGAGAAATTGGTGGGCTAAAAATTGTTTAGGTAACTACCTGTCTGACAGGTATATGCAGAGCATAAATAGTGACACATTATTACATCGCCACATATATATCGCTGCGTATTTATGGAGCAATCTATATCAACCAAAGGCACATCGTTGGGAAGACTGAATCGGAGATTCCGAAAACTCACTCGTGATGTCACAGTTTTTGGACATTGCAGCTGTCGGTTGTCACTGGAGCATGATGAGCCTGCAAAAATGGGAGTAGTAAAAATGCAGTGCCCAGTGATGACACAGGCAATCTTGAAGCTACCACGAGTAATAAACTGCCACGACGCGCAAGCGCTATCTTGCTCAGCATTGCATCCTACACGGCCATGTGAGGTACAAATCGAGGCATTGGGAGCATTGCATCCTACACGGCCATGTGAGGTACAAATCGAGGCATTGGAAGCATTCGTTGGCGTACTACGGCATTCATTTCCGCCATAGAACGCTGCAGAGTACACCAACGTATCATTGAAAAGAAACACGTGCTCACTAACGGTCGTGTGTTTGGAAAGGCCACTGACATTGATCTACTATGCCTAGGCGCGGCATGCGCCCAAGACGACACGATGAGTGGCACGAAGGGAGAGAAGCGATAAATTTGATGTGGCGTGCGCGTGTACAAGCGAGCCATACGGTAAGGAGGAAAGATTATCTGGTCACTCAGACGGGAGGCTAGCCACGGTGAAATCGTCGTTGGGAATCGGCACTACTCACCGGTGTCTTGCGGAGGTAAAGCGTCGGCACAGCTGTCCGCCTCAGCCTTGGTATGAGGTCACACTTCATCGACGCCACCAGCCGCGGGTCAACGTTTTAGTCTTCAGGTGCGAAATGTCGACCACAAACGATCAGGTCCCCAACATACGTCGCTGGATGGCCGATTCGCAGCAGCCATGCAGTGCGCAGGGCCCCATCGCGAGGCACCCGGTGCCGATGATTCTCCGCTGCCCAGTCACTTGATTTACAGCTGACAAGCGAGCAGCGCTTCCTCAACATGTTGCTTATGTCAAGGGCAAAACAAGTGCGTGCAGGCGCTATGCTCCTATGTTGTGCAAGGAATGTAGTATGCGGGACAACTGCGTGGCCAAAACCGCATCACTGCAGGGCCAAGAAGCAAGGTGCAGTTTTGTAGCGGTGGGTGCGAACAGGAACTGATGTTAACTCAACTACTGTTTGTTGAGATCTGGTTTAGACCAATCGACGAGCTCAGTGCTACGTAAACTCGCCGATCGCCGAGTTTGCGTCGCTGCCCGTACGAGGGGGATTGGTCAGGCATAGTAAAGAAGCGCGGGAATCGTTTTTCGAAATGAAGGGTCTGCACGGCGCGCAGCGCTGTAATATTCGTAAGACGTGATCGCCGCGGTCTACTGCACGAATTAACGAGCTTGTTTGGGGGGTGTAAAAAAAAAAGTCGCAGCCTGTTTACGGGCCATTTAACGTTGAAGAAAAAACAACTTTGCTTTGGTTCCGTCTGCAAATTAGCAGACGGAAAGTGTGTAATCTCACTATTAGCTATGCACCTTACCAAATGAGTGTGCATTTGACTCTGTTCGAAATTAACCAGGTAGGGGCCGCTGCCACTTGCAATTGTGAAGGCTTTCGCAATAGCAAAATTCCAGTCGTAACCATTGCCCTGGAGTTGTGCTGCCTTTACATGAACATTCATATGGTTTCCAGAAATACTCATTATATTTGCTAATTGAAGTACTAATTCCTCTGGAATGGCCTGTGCCATAAAATCATACAAAAAGACTGTCTCTGGGTGCTCTAAAGTTGGTCACTGTGACCAAATGCTTGAGCTTTTGAAGATACAAAGTCTGAACAAAGGAAGACCTCTTTTTAAACGTCAAATTTATTCCCAACAGACTGTCCTGAAACTCACCTTTTGCAGGGAACTGTTTTGAAATAAACTGTGCTGCATTACCTACTGCATCCGACAACCACCCTTTGCCTTACAATGCTCTCAGTTCTTTGAGTGAACTTTTGTAGGGGCTGCAAGCATGCTTACCACAGACGCCCTCACTAATAACATCATCTGGAGATTATGTCTTCTGGGGCATTGTGTTCTTCAGCATTGGAGCTTTCAGTGAGGTCCACATATGCTATTTTTTCTGGTTGCTTAACTGCTGCTGCTGTCACTTTCACATCATTCTTGTGGCTGTTGGCAGGACCTACACATATTTTCTTTTCTACTGGCTTTACTGCTGATATGGCCTTCCTTTTGCGTGGTCGGCCATGAGCTGACTTTACTACAGGAATGCTGAGCACCCCTGACATCTGCGTGACATTAAATGGAACAGCTGCTGGCACAGTGTGGTATGTCAAGTGGCTGACATCTGATGTTGCTAAATTACCTGCTTTGTTAGTGCTTTCTAAGACATCCTGGCATGCCCGCAAATCAGAGTTTGATACATAGTCTGTCCCCTGCAATATCCCTAACCTATCATCACAGTAGGTCTGGTTGGTGACAGTCTGAGCGTTTCTACGTTGTGCTCATTATCTTGGCCAGTGCACACTGCCGATGCGTCACTTTCCACTTTAATGCCCTGGCAAATTTCTTTTTCGCTGCTTTGTTGCCCGTCTGCTACTAGTGAAAGCTCCTTCTTGTTTCTTGAAAAGGTCAGAAGATTATGAAAGAATATCTCGCACTCTCCAATCTTATCCTTTAACTCCTTCGTACTACACCGTGACATTATATCTCCAACTGTTTTTGAGAGCTCTGAGAGATGCGCATAAGCGTATTTATATTTAGCCTCCACTGTATCTAGCTTGGGTTTTGCGTTTCTTGCTGCACTCACAGTAAAGATGTTTCGAAACTCTTGCTGCTTATCTAAATCTGCTTGAATGAAGTCAGCTTTTAACCAGCGCTGTGGAATTGACTTTGGCTCAAAAAGTTCCTTATTCTTTTTTAAATCGAACTGCAAAAATATGCCTAAAAGGCAACTTGTGTTGACTGTTAAATGTGCAAGTGCATGCCCTCATGTCACAGGTAACTTTATAAGATGTTTCACCCACAGACACTAAATGCTCATCACCAGATTTGGAATACGTTCCCTTATTTTTGATGAACATGCCATACTGTTTACATACCAAGTCCCGTGCATACTCAGTGCATTTTTCTGCCACCTCCATGCTAAATGTATCCATTTTGCTAGTATCTATGCTGATCTTGGTTTCCTTAAACTGGGCATGAGTAACTGCAAGAGCATCGTGGGATGTATAGCTTATCAGTGCTTTTATGGCATCGACCAAGTGCATCTGCGGCCTTAAGTATAGTTTTAGTTTGTGATTATGGCTTTCCATTCGATTGTTGGTGTTATTACCTAAACTGTATGCATCAAAACGATAGGCATAAACCCACATGCTCTTGCAGTTGTGCCAATTTTTATTAAAATATTCAAAGAGCTGTGTCCTGGTTTAATTCCGTTGCTAAATGTAATAACTCATCAGCATACACATCAGTGTTACGGGCAAAGACTAATTTGGTCATTATATCTTTCACTTTAGGTTTGTCGAGGGTGCTTGACTTATGCTGCATAACCCTGCTGTGTAAACATTTTAGTACATGCCACGAACACAATAATATCCTACACTCGGGGAGCAACTCTGTAGCTAGGTTCATTTCTTTGAAATCTTTGTCCATGACAGCAACCTTACACTTTTACAGCAGGGTTTTACACTTTTACAGCAGGGTTTTACACTTTACAGCAGGCTTTAAGAGAAGAAAGGTTTTCATGAAGGACTTCAAAATTTCAATTGTTTCTCTTCAAACAAACGCATAACATATAGGGCGGCCATGGCTAGTTCCATCCTCGCATAGCACTGAATGTAAGACATCCTTCTCTGTTCACATTATAGGTGCCATCAAAAAAACAATACTTCCGTATACTTTTCCGCTAGATGTGCCATGTGTTTGGACTGTAGCAAGACGTACAGTAGGTCATTATTGGCACTTTTTTCTACAAGAACCTTCCAGCCCGAATTTTCTGAAAATAACTGATTTATTTTTTCTAGGAGCCATGCCCCGTGATGCGTGCTGTCTGCAATTATTTGTGCCATAGATTGCCTCAGGTTTCGGACATCATATGAGGTGATGTGTTTCCCAGTTTTCCTGAGAATTATTTCTGTCATATCCTTGACTTTGGCATTGCAGAAAATCAGATAATTCAGCTGATCTTTCTCAGAGGCAGTGAGGGAACGATTCTGTGAATAGCTGATAAAAATTTCAGGACCTGTGTTATGATTATGTGTTTCCTGAAGGCTTACTACTTCATAAAATGGCTGTGGCACAGACCGAAAAGCGAGTTTCAGCTCGACTTTGCATCTGTCCCATTGTAGTGCTGCTTTGGTCGGACATTTAGGCCTCAAAGAATAGGTTGCCCTGCATGGCAACAAACAACTGAATCTGACCGTATGGAAATGCTGCTTCATTTACATCGTTGCTTGAACTAAAATGATTTTTATGTGACCTTAAAATGCACATGGGGTGGCACCCTTCATTTTTCCAAACCTCATAGGCGGCATCGAATTCTTGTTAATTGCTAAACCTGCTATCTACAGCAAGGCATCCTCCTCCTGTAACAGGCCCTGTGTGGCTCTGAGAAACTTGCACCCATGCTGTTCTTTGCATAAACACCTCTGGTCTTTTTGCTGCAGTTGGCCACTAATGCCTCATGGCCCTCGGCTGAGGCTGCAGAAACTGAATGCGGGCTCATCTGTTGTTCTGTCACACCGATTGTGGCACAGGGTGCTGCAACAGAACAGTGAAGTGTCCCACAGACACAAGAACTACCACTGGCACCAGCAGGCATACGCAAGACAGTACTTGTGGTTTCCTCAACACCACTAAGTGTTGCCACTGGGCAGTTGCTCTGACCTTGCGGTCCACTACATGCTGAATGTAGAGAAGAGTTTGCTACAGTTCCATAGCCATCTGCAAATGTTTGAGCTCCTGAGTGCAGACTCTCACTGCTGTTTGCCGCACAGAACAGCAATGAGGGTGCAATCCCTGATGACTGTTGTGCACTGCAAGACACAAGTTCTCTACACCCAGTGGCTGATCGGCGCTCATGAAGTGCAGAGGGCTCTAGCACGGTAGCCTTTTCAGCCTTATATAGTACACTGACGCTCCCAAAAAGTGCAGGAGCGCATGACAAGCGCGTCCTCATTGTGCGCTTTCTAGTAGCACGCCCTACCACACTGACCCACACTTCTTCACTTGTCACTACCGAGCACTGCTTATGGCTTACATAATCCTCTTTGGGAGTGGCCAAGAAAGGCTCGAAAAAGCTGCACATCTCTGCCATGCTACTGCACTTGCTTAGACCTGCAGCCTCTTGTTGCGGGCTCCTGTTCACTGCCACAGTGCACTGCTCTGCTTGTGCAGTCTGTGATGGCTGCATTTTGTTGCCATATGGAGGTGTCCTGCAACAAGCGGCTGGGTTTAGCTCTCCAATGGTAGAGTGCAGTGTCACAGCAGGGGTTGCTTTCTTGCAAGCCTTATGTCTCACCCACACACTTCCAACCACTGAAGGGGCCCGTGCAAGACATTTCTGTGGAGGCTGTTGAGGAGAAACCATGGAAATAGATTTCGCATGTGCTCGCTCTAGCGTAGGCATAGGTATCATTGGCTCAGGGACAGGCGCCACCGCATCTGTCTTGGTGCACAACCCAGGGGCAGCAGGAATGGGCCCCTTGACTATCGTGGCCCAGGATGTGCTCCTCAAGAAATCCAGCAGTGAAGCTCTCCCAGCGGCAAATGAAAAAAAGTTTTGAGGAACATGATTTTCGTCGGGTTGTGCCAAGTCTGACACAAATGCTCCAGGAGAGGACAGAAATCTAGATCTATTTGTGCAAAAAATACTTTATTGATTGAAATCAGTCTGGCTGTTCACTGGCTCAAGATGGTTAGAGCCACACCGACGAGTAATGTCGGCCGCAAGCCGCTCTGAACTTAGGGACTCTACACAGGAGATCAAAGGTCTGCTGAGCTTTCTTGTTGAAAACAATGTTCAACGCCTAATATAGCGCGATTTGTGTGGCCAATGGCTGCCAAAAGGCTACTCTCCTTAATATCAATGCCCTACAGGCGCACAATAATTCATTTGAAGTCAACAAGCTTCCACTGAACGTCACTGTCGGTACATAATGTGTCTTGGTGGGGTCCTACCAAAAAAAAAAGCACAAAGCTTGTTGCTTCATTATTACAGCAGCTGCGTCATGTAGCAACAGATGCTTTACGACACACTGACAAATAAATGAAATTGCAATTTATTTGCGAAACACGTTTCCACACTGGAAGGAACATTCTTAACAAGTCATAAACAATTGCAGTAAAGCTACAGTTTTATCCACAAGTTAGTGACTGGTCTCGTTTACACGGAAGCCAATTAATTGGTTCTAAAAAAATAGCATTCCGGACTGTTGGTGCTATAATAAAACAGCTCCACTAACGTGAAACCTGTGGAGGGGCAAATCATGCAGTGTGCGCCGGTGTTTCCCACAGCAAAATGACTGCTCATGGGCAATGAGAGACAGAAGAAAGATTAGACACAGATACTTGAAGTCCGCGTTTAGTTCACGTGCACGCTGCGAATCTTTCCTGTGCCTATATATACGGGGTGGTTCAGTCAAAAAACTCGCTAGCAGACGCTGCCTGCGACGGCGTTGTCTCTCGCAGGCGAGGGCGCGTTCACTCTCGTTCCCTGCGAGCTGGTAGTTCAGCGTTCATCGTAGAAAGAGCGTTTTTATAGTCAACGCGCGCCGTTTGCTCTCTCTCGCCACACGGCGAGCGCTGAGGCGGTGGTGCCCTCTTTTGCGCTCAAGCAAATGGACAGGACACGACAATGTCCGCCGACACGCCGAGACCCTTAGGTGTTTCGCTCCTACAAAATGGGGACAGTTGCTGTTTTCAGGCAGCATGTCATGCTAGGATACTGTATAAAGTAGAACCCTGCTGATGCACTTTTTCAAGACCATGTGCAAAAAGAATGTGGGAGCCAAGAAATTGGGAAAAAATGAAGTCAGAATTGTAGTGAAATGCACAATCTTATCTCAGTGGTTATTGATTAAAAAAGAAAATTGTGCAGCGTTGCCTCCTGTACATTTTTTCCGTGTTATCAGCACTTAAAAAAGAAAATTGTGCAGCGTTGCCTCCTGTACATTTTTTCCGTGTTATCAGCACAAGGACAGCAAATTCATTGTGGTCGATGGAAGTTAAATAGCTAGTTTCTGAAGGTGCTCCATAACTGCTTTCTTCCTTTTGTCTTCAGCCAATAATTAAAAAGGTAGGTAATTAAACATAATTAATGAGTTTGTTAAGGTGCAATAAAAAGATAGCCGGAGTAGCTATAGCTTAATGTAAATGCATGCATTAGGTTCAGTTCACTCCCAATGAGCCTTTGATTTTTAAAAGTTTTGGCTGAAATTGAGGGACACACTGTGCGTGGGTGTATGTATGTATGTATGTATGTATAGTATATATATATATATATATATATATATATATATACAATGAAAATAAAGGATTCAGTGTACTTTGAAGATGCACTTTTCTTTTTTCTCAATGTGTACCGGGATTACAAATTGCACACTGTTGGTGAGTAGCACTGTCTCCTCGGGTAGACCTGCTGGCACACTTTTGTTGACAGCCTCTTTGAGTGCCTTGCACAGGAGAACTGTGAGTCCATGGGGAGCTAAAGGCTGCTGATATGCCAGTGGTGACCCATGAAAAACCGTCCCGCACTTTGCAGTGCACATTGGTGCACGGTCTGCTGCAGAGAGCACTTTCACCAATACATTATCAGCTCTGGCCTCAGCCAAGCCACGCGCAAAAATGCAGAACGTTGCTTCTTTTCTCCTCGATGATGCATTGTTTAAACCTCTTGACGTCGAGTTGGCATGGCAAGGGCATGTCTCGGCCGCCTTCCTCCACTCTTCACCAGTCTACACCTTGCAAGCTGCTTGCTTTTAAAGGTTGAGTACGAGGCCGTCTCCAAACCTGCGGCAAATCTGTACATGACAATTGTTCTGGAGCCTCAAGCAGGGCTTTTTCCTGTTGTAAAAATTGCTTGAACAACAGCCTGCGTGTGGCTGCGGCTGTTTTTCCCTGCAGGATATTCGCAGTGACTGCCATTCACTCTGCCGTCTCCACCTTTCAAGGCCTTGACTAGAAAAAACTCCAAGATTCTCAAATCGTTCATGTTTTAGAGCAGCATGATGCGCCAAAATGTGGATATATGGCCTGACGCGCCCTGGTCCGTACCCCGTCCGTGCAGTAGAACCCAGTGTGACGAATTTTTCAAGGAAAATCCACGTTAGGCTTTTGATGGGTGTGCCAGACGTGTCAGAGGTAAAATCTTTGAAAACATCCCGCAAAATGCTCCACAGTTCAACTACATCAGCTTCACTCCCTGCTGGAAAATTTTTCCAGTTCCAGCTGGATTATTGAACCAAAAATTTTTCCAAGCTGGAAACATCTCCAGCTGGAAAAATTTCCGGTTCAATAATACAGCTGGAAATGGAAAATATTCCCAGCTGGAAAGCATGCATTTTCCAGCTGTAACTAAGTCATTCCCAGCTGGAAAGCATGAATTTTCCAGCTGTAACTGGAAATTATTCCCAGCTGGAAAGCATGCATTTTCCAGCCAGAGAAGATTTCACTCTTGGCTGGAAAGCATGATTTTCCAGCAGGAACACATGTTAGTTTCAGGTGTAAATTGCTGGACTCCCAGCTTCAACCAGTAGACATTCCTGCTGGACCTGAGAGCATCTGCCAGCTGACATGTTCATTTACCTTGTTCCAGAGGGTGACAGGAGTAAACCACATTCCTTGCAAGTCATAGCTAGGTGAAATTATGGGTGAGAAAGTTTTTATAAATGTGGCATGGATGCTGGCCAGCTGTTGGTGGCTGCTTTGCAGAGCCACAGTGCAAACTGGTTCGGTAAGCTGCACAAATTGAAATCATAGCGTTGCTGAATCTTGAAGGAATTTATTGCAATGCTATCTGCAGCAGCTGTTACAAGAACACATCCGAAATGTCTTCTTCCATCAGGCTTGTTGTGCTTCAACATCTGAAAGAAGCATTTACATGCAGTAAGTGGAAAAGGAATCAACTTAATAAACTCCACAGTGACGTAAATGCAGAAAAATCAGACGGGGACACACACCTTGCAATGGCAGCCATTTGGTTTTTTTTTTATAACTAGGTTTTTCAGTTATATAGAAATAAAATCGTGCCCGTCTTTAATAAAATTTTAAAAATGAGCATGGGTGTCAGTGGCAGGCCAAATAAAAGAGCACTGAGCAGCCAATAGGTTAAGTGTATGTTGCATGGTGAAGTTAGTTTTCAACTGTAATTCATTCTCTAGCATTCATTCATTCTCTAGCATAATTCTAGCTAATATGTAATTCGGCTTAAACCATCAAATGAAGAAGTGAGCACTTGTTTGTTATAATGTGTAAAGTAAGTAGTCTCTAGCATAATTCTAGCTAACACATGATTCGGGTAAAACCATCAAATTAAAAAGCTAGCACTTGTTTGTTATAATGTGTAAAGTATGTAGTCTCTAGCATAATTTTAGCGAAAATGTAATTCGGGTAAAACTATGAAGTGAAAAAGCGAGCACTTGTTTGTTATAATGTGTAAAGTAAGTAGTCTCTAGCATAATTCTAGCTAATATGTAATTCGGGTAAAACCATCAAATGAAAAAGCTAGCACTTGTTTGTTATAATGTGCTAAGGTATAGCTTTTCTTTAACTTCAGCTCCATTCACCATCATGTATACCTGTCAGAAATAGCCTCCCACAGTTTACCCCCAGAAACATTCTTGTCAAGCAATTTTATGTTCATTGGCAATTTTGTACCACCATTTGTGAAAAACTGGTATGGCGCAAAGAGGATGAGGACGAAATGACACGGGCTGCAACTTCCAACTGTTTATTAACAGAAACCATGTCGATTTATATAGGCTGCCGAACGAGGTAATCATTACATAAATAGAAACATGGACGAACTAACAATTCATCATGAGCCACTGAAAGAGTCGAGACATGCGCCGGAAGGTGCATTGACCTGAGCTGTAAAATCATGCCAGAGCACATGTACGAACACATGTCCATTACAGGATCAATCCGAGTGAGAAGCAAATTGGGCAGCGCACAACCTAAACTTGACATGTGTACAGGCTATGTTTCAAAAACCTTACTTCTTCTCACTTAAATCTGTTGATGGCACACTAACGCACTGACTGCCTGCCCTTTTTATTAGGAATGTCTCAACTGTCTCTTTAAGTGCGGCTACTTGCTCTCCATAGAAAAGTGGTTTGGCTGAAGTGTGGTGCACAACCACAGCGCTTGCAGTGGTCTGCCAAGGGCCCACCCATCTTGCTGCTGACCGTCAAGTGGTGCTTCCTTGCACGATCATTGAAACACTGGCCCGTTTGGCTGATGTACAGCGTACCGCAGCTTAGGGGAATATTGCACACCACATTGCTGACACACTCGCTGTATCGCGTGGCGTGCTTCTTGCAGCATGCAGCCGGCTGCTTATTTGCCATCAAGGGGCAAATCCTGGCCAGATTGCATGGAGCAGAAAACGCAATGTGCACACTGTATGTGGCTGCAATCTTTATATTGTACGAGAACCAGTGAACATAAGGTATTACGCGAAATATAAAGAAGATCGCAGCCAGTGTGTCAGCAATGTGGTGTACAATATTAAGCTGCGGTAGGGTGTACATCAGCCAGACGGGCTGGTGTTCCAACGATCGTGCCAGGGAACACTGCTTGGCGGTCAGCAGCAAGATGGGCGGGCCCCTGGCAGACCACTGCAAGGGCTGTCGTTGTGCGTCACACTTGAGCCAAACCACTTTTCTAAGGAGAGCAAGCAGCCGCACTGAAAGAGAGACAATCGAGGCATTCCTAATAAAAAGGGCAGGCAGTCAATGCGTTAGTGCACCATCAATAGATTTAAGTGAGAAAGAAGATATATACGTGTTCATGTGAGCTTGCATAATTTTGCAGCTCGGATCAGTGCAGTTTCTGGCGCATGCCTCGACTCTGTTTCAGTGGCTCATTAAATTGTTAGTTTGTCGACGTTTCTATTTCTGTAATAAGATTACCTTGTTTGGCAGCCTATATAAATCGGTGTGGTTTCTGTTAATAAATAGTCTGAAGTTGGTGCCCGTGTCTGGCAGTTGTGTCTTCTCTTCATCCCTGTCCTCTTTGCGCCATACCAAGTTTTCTCAAGTAATGAACCGACTAGCTCAGCAACAAGCCCTTTTTTAACACCAATCATAGTTGGGCAAGCAAGTCTGTATATTCAGTGTGACTGGCTTCCACAAAATTGTGTACATAAATAAACAAAGGTAGATTGTAGGGAATTCATTATTTACTTTGTATTTTTGAAGCCCAGCATAAGAAAAATTTGCATCACGTCAGAAGTAATCCGCAGCATTTCAGGAAGTTTGTGTTTACAGTGCCATTTGAAACAAAAAGCAGCGCTCACTGTTGCACTTCCTTTCTGCTCTTCGCAAGGCCTTCAGATTTCACAGTTATCATTATAGAGAATGCACTATACCTGTCGAGCAATTCAAAGATGATATTTCACACAAACTAAATGAAATCCACAGACAATGAAGCTAAGGAATATACAGGTGACATTATTCGCACGTTTTAACTGTAGTATAGTATAATTATGACATAAATGGAAAGGACTTAAAGTAAATGAAAAATCAACTTGCCGCTGGTAGGGACCGAACCTACACCCTTGCCAGGATTACACAAATGTTACTGCCCAATACAGTGGATGGGAAAGTGACAGCCGTTATAGCTCAATTGGTAGAGCATCGGACGTGTTACTCGAAGGTTGTAGGTTCGGTTAATTAAATCTCAGCGCGCTCCGACTGCCTCTCTACGAGGTGGCTGTTTTCCGATCATTGAATGACATGCGGATCGAGGCAACGACATATTTGTGAACATGCATTTGTAGTAGAATGACGCGCTCATGTCACGATCACGTCGAACAGATTTCAGTCGCGAAACTGAAAACTGGGCGCACACATGCACAAAAAAGATGGGTCGAGATGGCCGATCGGTACAGACATACGGAGTGCACACGGAGCGAGCACAAATTTGGATGTGCAACTCTACAACAAGCTGCAAGTTAAGCAGCACGAAAAGAAAAAAAAAAAGAAACGTGTACATAAGGTACTAGTTAAGTACGGGTTCTTTGTCATTGCCACTTGTGCCGTTTAGCTTGCAGCATCTCACACCGACTCCTCTAACAATGAGCACAAGGCACAAACTTTTCCAGTGGGACTACGGCAACAAGGAACACACGTACTGTACTTCAAGCGTAGAAACACTGCATACAATCAAGTGATTGTCACGTCATGATAAGCAAGCCCTTCGGTATCAGCACGAACAACTCATGCACGCACGCTTATAATTGCAGCTGAAACGTGAGGGGAAAAAAGTTCATAGTTACCTTCAAGTGGAACGAGCGGACGGGGAAGAGCGGAAGAATCACCACGACCCGTAGAACAGAAAATCAACAGGGAGCGCTTGACGGTCTTAAGCCGTAACACCTTCCACACGTACAACTGTCCCAAAATACAACTGCATTAACGCGATTTCTACACTAAATTTTCTTTAAAAGCAATTCTTCATTCACTGCACAAAAACGCGCACCTCTCGGGCCAACACAACAGCCATGACACAGGCATCACATGGGCTGTACGAAACTACGTTCATCGGTTCTCGAACTATATCCTGCTTTAAATTTGCTCTTTCGCCTATAAGTAATTGCAGAATTACTCAAGACATTGATAGTTTAAGTAAATATGTTTATGTAAGTCGCAATGCACACACGCTCACGCATGATATGTGCATAACTAACGCTGAGTGAAAAATGCAATGAACAACAAGCATGGCGGCTACTAAGATGGACGCCCTGGTCGTGTCGTTCGTGTCGTAAGTGTTAGCGCGACTAATCATGATCGAGTGGAGCAAGCGTGAAGTAACAACGCTGATAAAGTGGCTATATATGCTAACGCCTTGTATAGCAGACGCGCACGCAGTCTGAAAGCGTAAACGCAGAGGTGATATCGTTGCACGATGACTGACCTGCCGGATGGCCACAAAACTAAATGCTTCAATTGAAGTGTCATTTTTTTTTGCTAACTAGTGTTCTGGCAAACGTATTCGTGCCGAAATTATAAGCAACGTATTTGTTGAGCTCTCCCACATACGAGATAAACAATACTGTCAACAAAGGTGGCTACGTGGACTTGTTGGTAGTGGGTCATTTCTCCGTTGTAGCGCGGCCATCAGCTCCGTTGTAGTGCGGCATAAGATATGGACATGAGAAACAAACGTGCGACGACACATAGCGCTGTATGTCGTCGTACGTTTCTTTGTCCTTTGCCGCGCTACAACGAAGCTTAAGAAGTCCTGGCCAGCTTTGTTGACAAAATATATGTGCTGCTGGACAATGCAGCCTTCTAAACATGAGTAAGGCTATTAAAAATGGCATGTTGCAGCAGAACGGGCAGAACATCAGAGGTTTCAAAGTGCAAGGTGAACTCTCCCACTGGAGCCAACCACTTTGACGTCATACCTTTGGGTGATCTTCTTAAGACTGCAATGTGGTGTGAAAGTGGCGTTTTCTGCGCCATGTAAGTTAGGTCACATTTTCCCTATGCTCACCAAAGAAAAGAAAAAATCCTGCACGAAGAAGCATGCTCATCGTTACACCGATCGTGTGCCTCACGTGGTATACAAGATGCCACTCAGCTGTGGAAAAGAGTACATTGGGCCGGGCACAAGAGTTTTTTTTTTTGTAAAAAGACAATTCATGCGGACATCTTGCATATCACTGCAACAAGTGTAAATGCACTTCGAGGCAGCCCACATTAGGAAATCCGGTATCAAGTGTGTAATTACGCCAAGCGTGTATCTAAGTGACAGAGAGATGTATGCGCACCCATGACTCCTTTCAGTTGCTGATAAGATGTGCACATGCGTAAAAACGGGCTTCATGCTTTTCAATAATTCAGTTGGAAGTCAGTGCCAGTCTGTCATTTGTGTGTTTCTCTTGCCTTCGTTTCATTGCGCTGTACATACTCAGTATATATCAGTAAAATTTACGCGCTAGGAGGCTACGGTGGGCGAGTGACTAGTGCAGCCCCACCGGCCAGGGCCTCCAAAAGTTGCTGCAGCAGGCGCTGGGTACATTCGTTCGCCCTGCGCTTTTGATCGAGGCGCTGCTGCTGAACGTGGCGCAGCCGGCCCACCTCTTCGGTTAGACGGCAGAGCTGGTTTTCCAGCCGTTCTTGGCTGGCCATCTGGGCCTCGTGGCGCTGGTTGAGAAAAAAATTCATGTATTTACAAGGAGATGGTACCAAGGCCTCAGATTATAATTGAATTGTTCCTGGATAGTAGTATTTTCAGTGCATACTATTATTGACTTTGATTGCACCAAACAAACATGCATAACAATCGCTATGACCATCTATGCTTGTTTGTTTCACAACATCAACACATTAGGCCCACAGATTGCTAGCATAAACATACGTGACGTGAACATGAATAAGCAAGTGCACCGCTTAGTGGTGGCACTCGTAATAACAAATGTCAGTGTTTTTTGTCCCAAAACCATGACATCCCTATGGGAGACGCCTTAGTGGAGGACTCCGCAAACTTCAACCATCTGGGGTTCTTTAACATGCTCCTAAGTCTAGGTACATGGGCCTGTAGCATTTTCGCCTCCATCGAAAAAGCGGCCACCATGTCCGGCATTTGATCCCGTGACCTGCGGGTAAGCAGTGAAGCAACGTACCTACTAGACATCTGTGGCGGGTGGTAGCACTTGTAAACATAACGATTGACTTCCTCAGCGCCTCAGTGTTTGGATGCAAGTACATTTTGCTATTGTGCAGAGCACTACCAAAACTAAGTGTGCGCATGCAATGTCAGTACATGGTGCCTGACTTTAAGGCGCAGTCCAATTTCTCAAGTGCTCACATTTCAATGTAACAGCAGAGTAGTGTTTTGACCAGCGAGTGAATGGCTACACACTGATGTGAAAGAGCACTGCAGAACGGGACAATGACAAGAACACTATAATGGAATGCTCTTTAACAGTCTATAGATCATGCGCACAACAGGTTCACCTAACATGTACGACATTCCCAAATATGACAGTAGTGTGCGCTTTACATATGCACCAAAACATTTTCCCAAGTTCAAGCAATAAGGAAACTTAATCCATTTAACATTACGTTCAGGCATCTTAGGTGCTGCTTTTTTCCATAAAGATGGGTAGGAA
Organism: Rhipicephalus sanguineus; assembly: GCF_013339695.2. Classification (NCBI taxonomy): domain Eukaryota; kingdom Metazoa; phylum Arthropoda; class Arachnida; order Ixodida; family Ixodidae; genus Rhipicephalus; species Rhipicephalus sanguineus. Next base: position 164,016,145 of record NC_051179.1, read on the forward strand.
TGCTATTTGCCCTTCTTTTCTTGAACTGCTTGTGTAGCTTCATTTAGGCAAGTAAGGGCCTAAGCAATACCACTAATTGCATCACGCGAAGGTGTACAAGAAGTAATAAAACCATTAGAGGAGTACTGTACCACTTTTCAAGTAATAACTCATTGACCTCAGCACTGATGTTTATTGTGTCTTGCGCTTCAAGTAGCGATCTGTTGCACGCTTTAAGCGCTTTCTCCCTCCTCTCATACCGATGAGTGTTAGAAATTAACAGGGAGGGATGGCACAAGGGCAGAAACTATGTCATCGTGCGTTATGACCTTAAATGCACGTTAAGAAACGTGCCTGCACTGCGATTCCAATGCTGCAACGCCGGCACATGGTGGCATACTGCACTAAGAAGCGCATCTGATTGAAACACCGCTCTATTCAAGTCAGCTACTGGCCAATAGAAATGCCATATCTTATATGTTGAATAACAAGCACCCGCCACTGAACATAGTGAGTACCTGCCTCTGTATGAAAAAAGGGCACCCGAAAAAATTGGCAGCAGCGTGATTCGCTAGCAACCTCAGCGTGCCTCATACAACTACAAAATGTGGCTGATGTGTTTACAGTAGTGAACGTTTGCAGAATGCCTTGTTTCACCATGCCCGAGATGTGATTCATGACCTCTTTAAATGTATGTTTTAAGGTCGTTTACCAATTTATACATTCTATACTACAATTTCACCTACACCACTTACACGTGCAAACAGGTACAGTCGCCACGGAGAAATTATTAGCACAAGTGACTACACACTTGAGCAACAAAATTGCAAACACCAATGGAAATATCGGTGTTACGATGGGCCAATTTTAGCTGGCCACTCGTGCTTTAACAGGCAAGCCGTGCCTGCTGCTTTCTCCGTGTCATGCTGGCGAACAAGATGAGCAGTATTGATGCGATATTTGCAACTTGTGCCACTCTTGTTATGCCGTGAATGTGCATGGCTGTAGTTATACGTACACACCGGTTTTGCTCCAACATCTTGTGGTGGAACTTGCGGTCTGCCAGGGCCCTCGCATCAGCACACTGGCCCTGCCGCACGTACTCATCTGTAGCCCGGCACACAGCTTCCTCCAGCTGCCTGGGCTGTCTTCGGCGGGGTTGTGGCTGTGGTCCCGGCTGCGGCTGCGAAGGTCCAGGCTGCGGCTGTGAAGCTCCTGGCTGCGGCTGCGAAGGTCCGGGCTGCGGCTGCGAAGGTCCGGGCTGTGGCACTTGTGGCTGGAGGGGTATTGGTTGCACTGGTGTGTGTGAAACAACAAGAACAAATATTACTCATTTACTGTTAGACCACTCTGAAAACATGCCACTTTACTATTCTAAAACTTCAACCTGGAAACCTCATTTTCACGTACACATAATTACGACTACATGCTTCTCTGTCATGAAAGCATGAATATCTAGAACATAAGTTCTCACAGCACAAACACATAGGTTGCCTTACGGTCAACGTCGCTCGGCCCCCGTTGAACTGCACTAGTAGCTGCATGAGAGGTTCCCACCACGACCTCGGTCTCCTGCATTTGAGCATAATACGTTGATGACACATGCTGCGTATCGGGTGTAAAAAGCATCGCTTAAACAAGCTAGTTTCGAATGTATAGCCGACCATCGCACAAACTTCATGCATAAAAATGACAACAATGAACATCTTCACAATCTCGCTAAAGGATTCATCTTTCAAGATCACGTAAGCACGTTAAAGTACCATGCATGTGCTCTCATAACAAGCCACAGTATTCTGCATTCAAAAGTATGGACTGTGGCAATGGAAGAAATTTCGGCAATCACAGTGCCCACTTTTATCGCTATCTGACTGGCACGGACATGATTAGCGAGAGAAAAGGTACGCACCACGTCGGGAACGGGGTAATACTCGGGCGGTGTGGTGACCACTGCGCCGGTCCTCTGAAGGACGTCTATAAGACGCCGCCGTCAACGCCACCAACCCTGCCGCCACCCGTGGCGCCGCAAAATAAAAAGAAAACACAACCACAACGTGAAACAACAATGAAGGCGCAGATTATTACAGAGCTCGCTTTCTCTCGCTTGTCGATCTCGCGAGCTCCTTTCGCGCGCCGTAGACCATCTTGGCCCAGTGGTTACGCCATAGTTGTGGCGATTTAACCGCGGGCCCCTGCTGATTCAGCAGCGTGGCGATTTCTTGCCACAGCTGCTTCTTTCGAGCAGCAGTCATACGCGGGGAGACCTCCGTGCAAGATCTCCCCAGGTACGGGTGCTGCTCCAGGAACTGTATCAGCATGTCCCTCTGAACTGTCGAAACGTGTGGTCCTTTCGCCGACATTTTTTTTTCCAACCGACTTCCCACATCAGCCATCCCGCAGAGAAAATTTAAGAGGCAAAACCTTCCTCTACGCTGATCGTTCTACCTTGCAAAAATCGTTCTCATTTTCACACTCTCATTCTTTTCCGTATTATATTTTTAACCTAACAAAAATAATAAATGCGCTACACTAAGGTTTTAAAAAAAACCTCCTTGCGCTACACTTACCTTCGAAATCGAAGCAGCAGCAGCTTTCGCGGATCGGCATGGTAGCTTGAGCAACGGAGTACTGTCGAAGCACGATGCAGCGCACCGCGTTCATGAAGTGACGCTTTGCGGTGGCGGTGCCTTAACAAACGGTACTCGCTGCTTCGTGAGTTCTCAATCGCATCTTGTTGACTATGTAGCGCTTCACAGTCATTCGGATTTCTTCTCTGTTGCATTGCTACAGATAAAAAAAAGAAACTCGTCAGACGGATGCATGCACCCGAAAACACACACCACGGCACGACACGTTTCTACTCACCTCGGTTCAGCAGATTGCACGGCTTCCGGAAAGATCGCAGAGTCTAATATTCTTCTTAGCCGACAGTAACCATCCCCACCTTGCACTAATTGCGACGTATTACGGGCGACCACACACACACAGCTGTTCTTTTGACATCGGCAGCCATTTTCTTTGCGCTGAACGACACGGCTTGGCTGCACATATGGCGCAAATACGGCTACGACTCAAAGTATTCGCAATGCCCACGAACTATAGGTGGCGCGCCGTGCTTTTCAAGATGGCGCCAGGAGGAGGGTCAACCCGTTTGTTAGCATAGGAACAGATAGGACGTGCGGACGTACGGCCCGTGCCACTTTCACCGGATGAAGTCATGAGCTGCGCTCAATAGACGATATGCAAAACTACTTGGTCGTCTGTTAACACTGGGCACCACTAGTCCGGTCGCCATCTTGGTAGCGTCAAGTGTACGGCGTGTTCGTAGGTGTTCGCCCAGCTCCAGCCTCCGCTTCCAGCTTCGTCGCGCTGAGATATATCTGCATTGCATTGAAGGTTTTCGACCGCGCGTAACAGGTGCATATATATAATGGCAAATCCTCTCGCTCCGCTCCAGCAGCCGTGCTTTCCGAGTCTTAGCAGCCCGGGCTGGACGACAGATTTGACGGTCGTACCGAACATATCGGAGCACACGTTGGAGTCGTTTTGCGATCAAAGACGACCCTCTGCCCGTCAGCGCAAGAAGGCGTACAACTTTACCATCGAGGCATACTGTGCGCCATCGTCGCTTCGCATGAACACTTGTGACTTCGGGTAAGTAAGCTTTTTGGTGTAGTACTAGTGACATGCTCGGCGAACGGCGTCTGATGCCACTGCGCCTGCCCTGTGCTGGCTCTCGGCGATTACGCGCTCGCCCGAAGCCGTATCTCGCTCATGTTGATATGGAAGTTCTGTCCCAGTCGAATGCAGTGAGAGCATAGGTTTCTTTTCTTATTTGTTGGTGGAAGCTAGCCAGGGCATTGAGGCAGACTCCGAATCGCCCCTTAAACAAGTGAGAAACAAATGCACTGATACTATCGAAGGGCTCTGTGATCAGTTTTTGTCTCCCATTGTGGTGGCTCAGTCGGCTATGGCTCTTGCTGAGAGCAAGATCGCGGCATCGAATCCCGGCCGCGGCGGCCGCATTTCGATGGAGGTGCTACGGAAAAAGCGCCCGTTTACTTGCGCTGCCGTGCACATGAGAGAAGTCCATTTGGCCTAAATTAATCCAGAGCACTCCACTATGGCGTGCCTCCTAATCATATGATGATATCGCCACGCGAAAAACCACGATTAAATTTTTATTTAGTCTCATTGTTGAGGGATAACACCACTGATACGGACATAAGTATTGCTTTAACAACCTGCACTGCGTTCATGGATGTCACAACTGGTTTGGCTTTTCTTTTCAGATGTTGCACCTCAATGGCAGGCTTGCCAGAACCTACCAATGCGCCAGCAGTAGGTGAACAGCTAGTGTGGTCTCCCTCCATTTCAGCTAAATCAGACTCGAGATCTGCTGCAGCCAAAGGACCAGCTCCACGGTCTTCCACAGTCGAAGATTGAGCGGCATCTTGATCTGAAATCGGATGTGCTTGCAGACAGGCACTCTGTGTTCGCTCCTTAGGTGGCTTGCGCTGCTGTCGCATTTTGCCAAAGTTGATATACACTGGGGCAGGCGTCTCAGTAAGTTGTTGCCACAAGATACACCCGGAATGAAGTCCGGGCCGATGGCAAGAAATGCTTTGAACAGACTTTTGTGGATTTCGTCACCTTGAAGTATTTCCCTTCATCACGCTTGATGGCGATGGTCCACCTCTTGTATACTGTGTTGTCTGTTGGTAAGCGGTGATACGAAACCTGCAGGTTGCAAGAAATACAGGTAGTTAAAACTTGCCTTGAGAAGTCATCCACCGAAACCTGTATGTACGTACAATACTAGAATATTTTGACCTGGCTGTAATGTTAAAAGATGCTTCGCCTGAAATAAAAGTAGGACGATATGCACATCCGTCACGCGAGCACTTTAGATAGCGGTTAATTTGCTTTCGATTAACTTGCTTTAGATTCTGCTCGATATGGCTTAAGCAAAGCGCGACAGGCCACCATTATAGTCGGTCGTCAGGTGCACTAGAGGCCAACAAACTCGATCTGATTAGTTGGCCCATGAAAGAGGGATCATCGACCACGGTCGTAAATACTCGTCTGGCGTGAACGTGTTTATCAGAACCATCTTTATCGTGGCACCAGGTTTGGCCTGTACATGAGCAAAGCTCCGCATTAAAGTCCTCGTTAAAGTCCGGCTGGCGATATCCTATCGGGTTCCGAGTGCCAGGCACGACTGGCAGGTGATAAGCACACGCGGTGCGATAGCGCCAGCCGGAGCAAGAATCTAACGCTACGGTGACGCTGGCTGCGAGCACAGATTCGCCTAAAGACAGACAAGGCATGTCGCAGTAGGACTTTGCCAAAAGCCACGCTTTTCGCTGTTCGCGTTTCTCTTAGTCCCAATATTACTCAGTCCCAGCCTGTACACATTCACCGCATACGTTCTAACAGCATGGCTGCGGATAAACAACACGGCGCTGACGCGTGTGAAGCAAAAACCACGCACCTTGTTCCCGCCAGGATCCTTAGGTCCTCGCTGTTTACAACAGGGTACACAAGTGTGTTGGCATTTCCGATGTGGGTCGATTTGCGCAAGAGAACACTTTTCGCGCTTTCTGTATCCGTGCGGGTTTCGTCGTGTACGGCAGCCCAGTGCGGAGTCTCCGCTTCGTGGACGCTACAAAGATGGCGGACCTAACTCTAAACTTGTGCACGAGATGGCGCCGCGCATTTCGCATATCAACTATTGGATATGAGACTAAAATACTTTCCCAAACCATGGAAAGTGCAAAGTACCCCCCACCTAATTATTTGCTGTGGTGTGAAAGGTTATATTTCAGCTCCGTTACCGTGCATAACGATGCTTTGCGAAATCCTGTACGTGCTACATAAAACTGCATGAACTAAAATTGACGTATGAGCTGAACGGCACATCGAGGTAGCCCGTACCGAGCCTGCCTGACGGATTTGCCGCAGTAGTAGGCCGCCAGCGAGTAGCGTCATCGCTGCAGCACGGGACCGCACGTTTAATGTGGTTATGGTTTGCAAACATAATACGCCGCCGTCATTACTTGTGCAGTCGGGAACGCGATATTACGTCTTCAACGGAACACGAGCATTTAACATCCCATTCAGTAGCGCTTGTGTCACAGCCATGCTGAGACTCTAGCCGTGTGCAATTCACTTCACTCGCATGTTGCAGATTCGATCAGCCCGATCCAAACGTGAATATCGAAAAGAATGCACACGTATGCTTTTCGCAACGTCGAAGAAGTTAGCCGAGAGGCGTGGATTGTGGCCGTGACTGCACGTTCCATCGCTCTAACCATTTCGCTTCGCTGGTCGACTTCGAGCGTGTTGGCGATGCGGCGCTCCATAATATCCACAATAATTGTGATACATGCAATGCACATTGCACAAGAGGAACTATGCTTTTATTCTGATCTCGCTCAAGGATATTATACATTAAATACAATCAAAGTGACTTACGAGCGTGAAAGAACATTAATGCACGAGGGGACGTGAAGTGCAACTCGCTCCTCGGGAGTTCAGCTGATCGTTCACCGTCGCTATCACAGCTGTCACTCTCGGTGCTTTCACAGTCTTCAATGTCCAGTGAAAAATCCTCGTCGTCAAGATGGTTTCTTTCAACATCACTGCAGAAAGCAATCCGAAGAAATTCCTCCGCCGAACGACTGCGACCACTCCGCGTCACCACATTTACAATTAGAGAGACGTCTGGGCGCGAAGAACATTATGCTCTCGGATCGGTCAACGAGCAAATCGCTTGCAGTGTGTTGCCACCTATCAACAAACGTACAAAAACAAGCGGCGCAGCGCTGGCTATGAAACCAACACCAACACACTGGCGAAGGACGGTGTGGAAAGCGTTCGCTCCACAAAAGGCGTGGAGAAGACGCGTCCTCGGATGATTGAAACGTCGCTCGCACGATTAGTAACAGCGCTTTGCTTGCAAAGGATAGAGGCCCTATTTTAATGTATCGACAACTTGAGATCGCTGAGTTTTACAAGAGCACATCGCGAGCCTGCGCAACCTCCCGCGTACAGTGTTATGGGATTCATGCTCTACAAGAAACACTGACCAATGCTATATGCAAGTAAAACAGGGTGAGATTCAACTGAATATGTCAGACGATAACATTTAACTAACCTACGTGGCTACAGAAAGCCTCGCGAAGCTGATGGTATGCGTACGCTGTGGGCTAGCATTGAAAGCGCGAGTTGCCACGTATTTTCACGAAAACTTCGCGTCTCGCAAGAACGAATCAGATTTCTCATGTCACGGAGGGCCCGGTTTGTTCACTGATGCAGGGAACATGCAAAGCCGTAGTGTTCCTTCCTTGCCAATGCTTTAACACTGAGGTTAGCACAGCCGAACAAGGGAGCGACTGCGTAGTGCTGCCATTTTATCGTCCACTAACCTTCCTCGAGAGGACGCTCCTTAATTCCGCTTGGCGGCGCGACAGTCTATGGGCATTGCGAATAGAGATACTTGTGTTTTTTTTATTTAAATACCTACCATTTTGATGTGTTCCATTTGTAAAACAATTTTAGTTAATTAAGCATACGACATTAGTTTCATTACACGCTTTCTTATTAACTTATTAACTATACGGCCTCTGAAAGGGCGAAGAAAAGAAAAAGAAACATCCGGGCAACACAGAGAGCTCGTGATTGGACAATTTCAAAAAACGTTGCGCGTTCCCGCCCAGCGCTGACGCAAGCGAAGACGTCACGCGGAAAAGCATTGGAATAAAAAATAGAATCGTTCCGCGATAGCACCCCAGCTGCGCAATAGTTCTTACATGTCGGTGCTTGGGGGCATCGCGATTTGTCACTCGGCAGCAAGCGTCGAACTCCTCACACTCCACAATGAAGGACTCAAGAAGTCGATGCACAAGCCTCACTTTCATGTGCAGTGTGTCCGGAACCACAAAATCAGGTTCACTTCCAAAAGGAACTTTGTTTTGAACACCCTGCACCAAGTTGTCGCAAACGTGTGACATGTTTTGCAGGTTCCGGGAGTACGGTGGCAAATTGAAATATGAACTTGGCAGTGTTGCGCTTGTTCTGGCCATTTCTTCTGCGAAGCAGAAAGTACATGGATATCTTTATGACGCTGACTTCATGCCTAACACAGTTAGAAGCAACCTTAGGTTTGCCCCAAGGCAAATCGTCACTGGAATTTTGACGCCATCAGTAGTCAGTACCTGCTCCTTCGTAACCTTGTTTACATCCTTTACTACGTCACCAAATGCAGTCCTCAGTGCAAAGTAATTTTCTGGCACTTCAGCAATAGCTAGAATTCGGTGGGGCTTGTGTGATTATGCCTGGTTATGGTGCTGAATTAGGACAAGGGAAAGGGTTGACCATGATGTTGTTCAACTAATTTGACAACTATCCCTTTCCACTTTCACGACTATGTCTTCATTACATAGCGCTTCCATTGTGACTTTCCTTTGTGCTGCCATGTCACTAAGAGCTTTAGAGAGGTCTTCCGAAGAAAAAGACCTGAGCTCGTCGTGCTTCACCGGGAGTCCTCACGATTTCAGTCAATGCGTCTATTGTGTCTTTTAACTCACGTAGCAAACGAAGAGGAGGAAAGTTGAGAAGGTACCGTGATAGGCTTTTCCAACACCCATCACTGACGTAGTGATCATCAAGGATGGCTGCTACCTGTCGTACAACCTGTTTGTCATCCGGACAAAGGTCTTCAAACGAAGGCGAGTTCTGCCCTTTAAACCTTGCTTTTATATCGATGTCTATAGAAAGCATTCCGGCCTGAAACGGTATCCCATGCACACAACCTCGCGTGTCTCTTTCAATTATTTCTTCAAGGTCGAGCCTGAAGCTAGTCAGTGAGATCTTGAGAACTTTGAGGCAAGCCTGCGCTGCTGAAATTAGCTTTCTTTCGTAGTTTTCCCAGGTTCCCTGGCCAACACGTTTCCCTGCGTTCATACTCGAACACCCGTGGTCTCTACGCGCAGTTAACTGATGCACTTGCTCTTCGATCAACTCGCAAGCGGTGAAGCGCGTCGGCATTTATACATGTGCTGTCGAATATTCCAGTGTTATCGCTGGTTGTCGTGCAAGTTCTAAATAAGCTCGAGTGTTCGCGTCTTGCGCGCAATCTTAACAAAACGATCTACAATGATCGTGAAGCTTCTCGAACAATGAGGCGTGGTTTGTGCTGAGTGTTGCTGACAGTCTTTGTGGGCGAAAACCGAATACAGCAAAAGTGATAAGAAGAAACGCACGTGGCAATATGCATTGGCGCATGAAGGAATAAAGCAGTTGTTAGTCGGCGCTTGCGTCGTACGTTTCTTTTCTTCGCGGGTGTCTTGCGCGTTTGCATTGTAATTTTAGCCTGAGGATTTTGGTCGCGGTGTAACATGTATACTGTGATTCTGGCTCAGCCGTCTTGTTTCTTCCCTCCTGTGACATAAGTCTACAAGAGTAAAAGCGTCCCCTTACAAATATTCTTATTAAAAAAAAAACATATTGAGCAATGTCAACAAATGGCACTGAAAATACATTGTGGATCAATAGAAAAACCATCGAGAAAACTGTTGACCAGTATTGAAAATTGGCCCGCGGCTTTCAAATGAAAGACCATTAAGAAAGTCAACATTGATTTATCGTTGAAAAAACGAACGTAAATTTGAAGCATTGAAAGGGTTTTCACTTTCAACACTGAAAGGTCCGTGAAAGGTGGGTGACGCTCATAGCATAGTCCCTCAATACTTTTTTACTGGTCACGAAACTTCGGGCCAAGTTTGGTATAGGGACAGAGCCTCCCGCCAGGGGGCGTTACTGCAGACAAGGGGGCTTTGATCGCGGCCGCTTAAACGGCGTTTGTGGTGCGTCAAGAGATTTCCGTGGCGAAGACTCGCTCTGGTGGCTTGACGGACAGATTTCCGCGGGTCATTCATATACTGATCACCCATCGCGTATAGGCAGCGTACTCGTACCTGCGCGTAGCGGCCATAAATGTCATTTCGGGTGCTGCAGTGTTCTATTTCGATCGCGGCGAAATCGGCGTGCAGCCATGTCCTGCACGCTGATTCAGCAAGGACTGCTTGGTCACGCCTTTTTGATGGTTTTTATTTTCCTCGAGGCTGTAGCCGACGTCAGAGGAAGAACCGCGACCAACATTGCCAGTACACAGCCGTACGCACGGCGCCGTTCCGAAGCGCTGCACACAGCCTCCTCTGTTTGGCAAGCTTTATCCTCAGCCTTTTTTACCGTCCGCATACTTTCTGCACAACAACGGGAAAAGCACAAAGGTTTACGAAATTAATCAAGTTTGTTGAACTTGAGTTATAATCAGCATGCCGAACAACACAGAAGAGCAAGCCGCGTAAAACTGCAATATTTACCGTCATTTACTGCATCCAATTCGTCGGAGACGTCCACACGGATCCTCTGCGCAGCATTTTCCCCACTGGAATCCTCCGAAGACTCCCGACGACGCTTGACCGGCTGCCTGTGTGGCAAGTACCGAGGTGCCGGCTGCTTTTTGGACAAGTAAGCCGGGAGACCTTCAAATAATCGAGGTATAACGCCGGCCCTCAGCTTCGCTCTTTCGCACGGCAACCTAACAACGGTGCCTTCTATAACGCATTCGTCTTCACGAATAATGTCCGCGTTATAGAAATGTTTTTCGCATACTCGAACGCTTGGTGAACTGAACGAGAATGTTCCCGTTTCTTTGCCCGCTTCCACTGCTCACGGCTTCCGGGGTCGCTGGGGAACACAAACAACGATACTTTTTCAGGGTTCCTCTCTAGCCAGAGCGACAGTGCGGCGCACAGCATGTCATTGTCATCGGTCGTGAAGCTGCCGCTAACTTTTTGTCGCATACGAAAATGGTCACAGGCACACACAGCACCGCACACACGCGATAAAACGACGCAAACAAAGCGAACACAGCACACCGTCGCCGCGCGGGGCCTCGCCGAGTGCCTTGTTCGCCGGAGCGACCGTGCGGCACGCGGGACGTCTTCTGCATCGTGCATCACGCTGCCGCTAACTATTCGTCACGTTTGAATACGATAAGACGCACAGAAAGCACTGCACGCACACGATACAGCGCGACACACAAAAACAGACACACCACGCCGTCGCCTCGCTGACTGCTTCAACGAGTGCCGCGAATGCCCCCTTAACACTGGTGGCGCCGCCCCGCGGTCAAAGTTGGCGACACACAAAGCTCTCCCATGGAGTGACGGGGAAGTTTCGTGACCAGTAAAATGTATTGAGGGATTATGCTCATAGCCTAACTGAGATCATTCTCGATTTGGGAAAACGGCCAAATGTAAATGTAAGAACGTGTACTGCAGGCCTATATCTAGGTCACCTTGGGCAGTTGCGTAGCCGGGGGGGGGGGGGGGGCCACACCGGGCTCGTTCCCCCGCCCCCCCAAATTTTTTTGCCATGGCATATAGAGCTCAAGATAATCGATCACATTTGCCTGCCCGACCCCCACATCAGATCAAGGAGGTGCCCCTTCCCCTCGAAAAAAATTTCTGGCTACACCCCTGACTTTGGGCCTGCAGTACAGAAGTGCCTATTACAGTGATGAGCCAATATGAGAGGGAACACTGAAATTACATTTTTAATGTCACAGCACCTCAACGCAGTTGGCTAGTGGAAAAGTGCTCGTCAGACTAAATGCTCAAACCGAAGTCTATATCTTGCAATTCAAGACGTCACATTCATGTTGATACATTACAAGTAGTCATTGAGCAAACACGGAATTATTCTCTGTCATATTGCTCGCGACTGTACATTTACGTTTTCCCATTCTCTCAAAGCAACAATAATCTCAATTAGTCAACATAGCTTAAGTAAAGATTATTGTCAGCTGGACTAAACCTTTAGCAATGTAACATGCAGCAAATGAGGCAACGTTTCAAGTGTACTCAAACCACTGGATTATATTTTCAAGTTTATAACAGCTATTACGATACACCGCTCTCAATTACAAACAAATATCTGCATAGGCAATATCTTAGCAGTGTACATACCTGCCCTGTAATCATTTAAGTGGTCTTTGGAAGGTGCAAGCAGCCCTGAGTACAAAATATGCGTGTTTATACACCTTGAGTTAGTGACACTAAGCAGCAGCACATCAACATTTCGTAGACTTGGGTCCCCATCTACGAGCATGTTTTCATAGATGGTAGCCAAGTACCTGCGCAATTTAGCTATAATGACAAGCAAGCAAAATTTTCTAGTAAAATGTATTTTTTTAGCAAAACACTTTAAGTAAAACAATTTGTGGCCTTTTATAGTATGAAACTTTCTTCAATGTGCTTTTGTGCGCAAGCTGCCTGCAGCTTTACAAGTGTTGAAGATGAACTTTGAGAAACAAAAATATGTTATTAAATAAGTGGATGAAACATATAAAACTAGTAATTCAATAAACAGGATTCTGGAACCTCGCGTAGGTTTACCGTCAGCTCGTTCACTAAGGGGAGATGCATGCTCAGTGATTCCACTCCTGCGCCAACTGCGCCAAAGTGCGCCAAATTGTATTTACTGCGCCATCCTGATAATATCGACGAAATTTGCGCCAAACTGCGCCAAAGTCTCGGGTTTGGGGGCGTCTATCACCGGCAATCGCACCCCCGGCGCGTCAGAACATGTGCAGCTCGATCTTGGGGCTGCCATTAAAGTCGCAATCATGGACCAAGAATTATTCCGCTGAATAAATAGCGCTCGCGCGTAGGTTCCGAGTAAGCCACGATGCCATGCACGGTGCCGACGCAGCTTATGTTCTGCAAGTCGGCTCGACAGCAAAACGCGCTCTCCGCAGAGGCTCGTGACGTCTAGGCCTATCGGTAGCGAGAAAGTGCGACGGCGATTCATCGGCGGACGTCGTCTGTTCCAGAAGCGCTGCTGATAGCTCGTTTCAAGCGTCGCACGGCACGTAAGGAAAGCAATGTTCAGTAATAACTACATGAGTGCCGCTAAAATGTCTGTCACTTCTGTTTCCGGACATCGCAGAGTGAAATCTGGGATCGCTCGCAGTAGATATATGGGGCAATATCGAATTTTCCTTGCTTCGCGTTTATGGAAGAGCACGCGAACGGTGGAAACGCGTTGACACTTTTCCTCAGATATGCTTTATCCATGGATTTTCATCCAGAACAGCTTTTTCGTAATTCCTTCCGCCAGCACGTCCGAGTTTGTAATCACTCTGCGGTAAATACCCCCTAAAAGGCCCTGCCCTTTCGAGCTCACGTGCTAGGGTTCCAATTCGAATTTTTTTGCTTGCTTTTTTAAAAATGTCATCTTATTAGTAAAATCATATCTCCTGGTCGGAGCAGCCGCAAATGCGCAGCTGTCAGTAGCGGGCCCGTCGCTGACGGCCCACAGTGAAGCGGCTACGCCATGTTACACGTCCGCCTCTCGCTTTCGGGGGTCGATAGCTAGCGGTTAAAAAAACTCAGTTTCGCTTAAGAGCGAAGCAATGAATTCGATACCAAAAAATTGTATTGTGAAACGAAGTAAGACTAGCAGCTAACTCTTTTGGATCCGATCTCGCGTAACTCAACAAAACGCTAGTTTAAGGGGATATGGCCCCTCCAGGAACCGAAGCGTTTTCTTGCTCTGAGTTCTCTAAACGCGAAGTAAGCGTTGAGAGCACAGCAAGTTTACAAGCCGTCTCCTAATGCCTCGAGATAGCGCGCGCGCAAGCGAGCGACTGCGCCCTTCGAAAGATGCGCACCCCCCCCCCCCTTCCGCTCCCGCGTCCCTTCATGCTCCTTACGAAAGACGGGCGGGGCGTTTCCTCTCTGTTTGATGAGCAATCGACGGCAGGCCCGCACGCGGGAAGATGTTATCTCATGCGCTGTCCGTGCGGCGGAGACAGACGGCCGGCTAGTTTAATCTCCGCTTCAGCCGCGTTCGTCGCCAGCGCTCGCAAGCTTTTACCCGCGGCTAGAATGGACGTGGTGACGTTAATAATTTGGACTTTATACGGAAAATTACGGCAATGGCGACGGCAAAAATCCGCCGAGAGTATCCATATAATTGCTAACGCAAGGGTCAATGTACGGGGCAGATTTTGCGCCCCCCCCCTCTTAGGTGATTAGGGGGGGGGGGCGGCCCCCACCCCTGCCCCCCCTGTGCGCACGCCTATGCTCCTGAGATGATTTTTTCCATGAGATTTGCAATGAATCGAAATATTTCTAGCCTTCATACGAGCCCCATAATAATACTCAGGTGCTTGAATGTTAATGCAATATGCTTCTGTATTGCACTCCAGGATGTAAAATTCGCTGCTCCAAAGTGCTCCCAGATGCAAAATTATCTGCTCCAAAGTGCTCCAAGATGAAAATTTGGCTGCTCCAAAGTGCTCCAAAACGGAAATTTTGCTGCTCCAAAAATTGCTCAAAGTCAGAAGTCCTCGGTAGCATCACTGCATGCAGAAAAGCTGTGTTTTTTTGAAGATCTTTCACCTGTATTGCCCTCATGTAGTGCAAGAAGAAAAACGGAATAAGCTTTGGCAAGCAGCAACTTCACTAAGTGCATCTGTGCATAAGCTTACATATCAGATGCATTTGACTAGTTGAAAATGAAGAAATATCACAGTTGGAAATACCAGCTGAAAATCCTCGTGAAGGGCAAGACAAAAAGTTTTCGCAAGCAGCATCTGCCCTTAGTGCACCTGCGCATGAATTTACTTATTGGATACATTTGACTAGTTGAAAATGAAGAACTATAACAATTGGAAATACAAGCTGAAACCCCTCATGTAGAGCAAGAAAAAAAGCTTTAGCAAGCACTATCTTCCCTAAATGACCTGTGCATAAGCTTGCACGTTGGGTGCATTTGAATAGTTAAATATGAAAAAAAACTTGTGAGATTGGAAACCATGTGCTAAAAGCTCCTTCTGGCAACATTTTCATATACGGCGAAAAAAAAATCTGAGGCAGCATTTTCTATTAATGAATACGTGCACAAGGTTGCACATAAGGTAGCACTGTACAAAAAAGAAATTTTATCACAGAGCACCAACAAGCAGCAGGCACGCAAATTGAACATCGGCAAAATAAAATTCACCTGTGACCACCTTGCACAGCCTCGTCGTCAAGAAGCCCCTCTTTCCCTTTTTTCCGTGCAGGCTGTAAAGGCGCTGCACGGTAGGTGTCATGATGGCCTTCATGACGCCTGTTGCCGCCTCCCTGAAGCTGCTAACCCCAAGCGGGCCAGCTGGCGATGCTGAAAGCAAATTAAGGGTCACGTTTTTAGCATAGATACTGGGTTGACAGTCAATATGCGTGTGCCTAAACACTTATTATCATGAGCAATATAATCTGGTACATCGAATTCACATTCATTCAATGATTATTTCTAACGTTCTGATATGAATGTGATGCATTCAATTACCAGAGAGACCTTTGCCGCGTGAGCATTTAGCGTCATGGACACAATTGCGCTTGCAAACTGCGTTTAACAGCTGTGACCTCTAAGAGGCAGTTTCAGTGTTCCATCTCATATTGTTCACGGCTACACTTCTTCATAGCTGAACACAAATATTGTCAGGACAGTTGCACAAACATCCGGCACTAGTTCCACAAACAGGCAAACGTGAGTGCAGTCACGAAGAGAAAAATAGTTGAGATGTACGTTCATTGCACAGGAAAATAATATAAAAATTTTGAGACTGTATGTTCTATTACAAGGTGGGAGATTCCTTGGGGTCATATAAAATTCGCCAAGAATGACCAAGAACTACCCGTTATTGCTTAGCGGCTATTGAGTTGGAGCTATGCGCTTGTGCTTAGCATTGCTATTGCCAGGTATTGCACGCACATTTTAATCAGCTGCAACATGTGTTTAGGTTCTGTTGCGACCGGCCTTTGGAGGCACCAGAGACTCCGGAGGAAGAGGCTGGAGGAAGGCAAACTTAACAGAGGTTTTATTTACATGGGCGATCAGTTTGTTTCTACATGACGATTTCGTCCTACAGGACGAGGATTTCCTGTCTACATGACGACGATTGCGCCCCGAATGAGCCTGCGGGGGCTCATTTTAAAGGGTCTCTTTCCCCAGATCCCTTGATCGGGGAATTTCTGCAAGTTGGGACGGTCCAATCGCGTCCCACACAACGCTAATGAGGGTGCCACCCACACTCGCCAAGGTCAGCGTCGTCGACTGGGGCGTGGCCCCGCACTCTGCTGCTGTTGCACCAAAGGGTGCAACCTGTGGTCCCCGCCATGTGAAGGCCGTAGGTCGATGGGTCGCACGCTCGGACACAAAAGGTCTGCAGTTCCGAAGCACCTTGTCGATCAATTTGTGGGACTGGTTGTCATCCGCGCGGACGCCGCTGTCTCGTCAAGGTAGATTTGGCGACAGGAAACCATTATGGTAGTCTGGCCGAACGCGGACGGGCCGGACTGCAAGGCGTCTCACGTCCCATCTCGGGAGGACAATTCAAGCGCTTGAACATTGTCAAGGCAAGCCGCGCTTCGGCGCCCGGTTCGAAGAACAGGGGACGCCGCTTCCTAGTCGACGCAGGGGCCGATCGTAACAGTTCCTGAGCGCAATAAGTAACCTGTATATGGTGTTCGGAATAATTCTAGAGTGCGCCACTACGCTATTTCCATCACGACATTGGTTTTGACATGTAAAATCCCCCCAAAATTTAAACGGGAATTGTCGAACGGGCACATATTTGCGTATTTCGAGCGATTTTCACTATTTAGACTAAATGACAAGTTCAATTATTGCTACTCAATACGATACTTCAGTGTGACTGAGCGTTTTATGCACTACACCCTGCAGCAACATTCTGTTTTAAACATGAAAAAAACGCCAGAGGGAAGTTTTCCCATGTACCAGGTCCCCAGGTATGCTGGATTGCCTTTACGTCCCATCGGCTTGAGCACATGCATCCCTATGATACTAAAGGAAAATAGAACCATCAAAGTTTCCTAATGGAACTTATTTTAGTCTGCTTGCCTGTAGACACATTGCTCATTGGAAGGACTGTGAAAGCCTAGTAGTGCCCGCACATGATTTAAGAGCTGAAAAAAAAAAAAACAGACAAGGAATAAAAGGAGTGCGAGTTGCCATAAGACAAGCGCTTAGGTTTTCATCTGATAAGTCTTTTCGCTTAGGCCTACTGAAGATCTAAATTCTCGTGCAATCTCACTAACAAACAAAATTGTACCTAGGAAGAATGTTGCCGAATTTGTTGTACTACGAAATAGAGTAACGTTTTTACCAAGGCAGTGGACACACCCTCGTCCTTGAGGGCCTCTGCGGCAGCTTCCACTTCCTCAATGCTTTCCGCCGGCAGCTTCGGAGGCGCCACCGGACATGGAGCTGGATGAGGGGAAGATGCTCCGGTCAGCGTCTCGAGGCGCTCCAACCTCTCCGATTGGCGCTCCAGAAGCCTCATGACCCTTCTCTGGTGGACCCGCTGCTGTTTTACGTCCAAGAGGATTTGAATCACGCAGCAGGGCCGCTGAAAGAAACGCATTGTTTTTGTAGGCAGGTTATGTATTGCAACTTGACAGTACAGTTGAATTCGCCTGATTTTACTTCGTTCAGGGAAGCAGCGTGACTAAACTTTCCTGCGTTTACTTTTGACACTCAAATTCTCTTACCTGATAGTTCGAATGCGACACATACATCCAACTGCAATGGTAACGACTGTGGATCTGCTGTGACAGCAGAAACGCCCCATGGATGTTGTCAGCAAATGTGGTAACCAACAGGTATTTGTGAAAGCGGACCTCTGATACCTTTATTATTATTAATAGCTCTCAGGAAAATGATGGGGGAAGGCCTAGGGCTCCCTATCAAGTCGGTGGCTCCACCCAGGACGGAACCTGGAGGCAGTGACTCTCGGCGACGGCCCGGGCCCTCTGTACAGCCTGTAGTTGACCAAAGAAAGAATTAGTGGGTCAGGCGCGCACACGGCAAGCTTCGCGTGCCTTGATTTTCCCGATAAACGAAGGGCTACTATTTTTTTACAGCGAAAGCTGTTATGAGATTATTTCACCGGCCGTTTTTGGCGCCGTAGTTGTCCGTAATCAGTATCGCTCGAAATAAAAAAAAAACGAAATAAGAAAAAATTCCAGGATGGAACGAGGTTCGAACCTGGGCCCTCTGCGTAAGAGCCCAGTATTCAACCTCTGAGCCATGCCGGTGCTTGAAACTGCTTTGCAAGAAGGTCCTATACAGGCTTCATGTCGGGAAGGACCCACATGAGCATATGCAATATAGCGAGGTAGAAGAGTAAAATAAGCACCAAGCGTCGCACAACGCGAGTTCAGTAAACAGGCATCACACAATGCGAATTGCGCAACGAGTAGGTTGTTGAATGCTTCCAAACAAGGAGGTTTAAACCTCCTTGCTTCTAACCCATTACAGGGCTCTGCCAAAATTCTTCGTCGTCATCAGGCACAGCATCAACAAATTGCGCATACCCAGTCAAAAATTCCAACAGCCTGTCGGTCTAAGGGAATACGTAATTTGGGCCTGCATGTAACTGGTCTGCATGTAACTGGTCTGCATGTGACTGGTCTGCATGTAACTTGCCTGCATGTAACTGGCCTGCATGTAACTGGCCTGCATGTAACTGGCCTGCATGTAAACTGGTCTGCATGTAACTGGTCTGCATGTAACTGGTCCGCGTGCTGCAGGCTCGGCCAGGCCGCTCATTTTAAGCAGTTCTCGTGCAATCCTGTGCAAATTTAGCAGCAGTGACAACCCAGTGTCACCAGTTTGTGCACTTGGTGTGGCCACACGCAGAGCTTGCGTGGGTAAGAGTGCCTACAATTTACCTTTGCTCGCAGCTGCACCAGCCGCACGTTCAAGCTGACTATTTTAAGGTAGCATGCGTCTCATAGAGAAACAATGTGGACCAGTGCCATGCTCGAGTGCCTTCAACTGCAGATGCACAACCTGCATACCATATACATGACCAAAAAAGGGCACAAAGCAAGCTGCCACCACACTGTTTTACACAGAGCCCGCCTCGCGAAACAATGAATGTAAGGCATTAAAACAGCCAAACATACCATCGCTGCAACAATAAGTTTAGGGTGCGGTCGTCAAAGAAGAAAAAAAACCTGGGTGATAGTTCAGGCCGGCAAATCATTATGCAAACAATTGTGTTTATGTTATGAGATATCCGAAGTGTAACCATTAAGAGTTGTGCAAAACAATGAACTATTCTATCTAAGCCCTCTTGATCGAGCATGCAATGCTCCAGGTAGAAGCACTGCTACACACTACAAAACGTGGTGCAGTGATACCTTTGAGCTTCATTTAGTGAAGGTTCTTAAAATAACGACTTTCTGTATAAATTTTTGAAGTGAAATATACATTTATTTATGGCACATATTTTCGTTGGACGTCACCCGACTTTTGGGCCAGGTGCCGGCGGACGCTCTTGACCCTTTTGTCGGCCACATCCGCCGGCGTGTTCTCCCCCATGTAAACATGGAACACCGCTGCGAAAAAAAGAGCACGGTGTTACACACAGACAGCACACATGGCATACAATCGCCGACCAATTTTCCAGACCTAGCTGGCATCACCAAATAATTCAGAAAATCGACTAGCTAGACCAAAAATTAATACTAGAACATAAAATTTATTTAGATACTTAATTAGAACGACCTAAAAAAACATCTAACCATGCCCTGCTTCATGCTACACTTGGGGATGAGCAGATTTGGTTGCATTTCTCTTGCAATACAGTGATGTGATCGCACTGGCGATCTATCTCTGCCACTGACGGTTGCGGCCGGCACAGAAGGGGATGCTCAACGCGCTTACACTGTGCCACATATTCCTAGAATAACCCATAACGTAGAATTATGCTGGCATGCTTCAATCACAATGCATTAAGTACTAGATAGCAGGATGTGAAAAAAAAAAAACCGGCTACCTGTGATGTTTTTATTCACAGGGACATGATCATTAACAATGGCACAAAATCCCCACCAGCTGATCCAACCTAAGGCATAAGACTGTCATACCTTTCAGGACGTTCAGCTTCTCGGGTGTCATGGCAGGTCTGGCCTGCGTCTGCCCAAGAGATCTGTGCTTGTTCGACAGGACCCCTGTCACGCTTCGGCACTCCAGCTGCTCTGGTGTCCAATATATGAGGCACGCAGAGCGGCAAAACATCGAATCACTTGGTGACCTCATCAGCATGACCCAGGCATCCTTCTCAACCCATCGGTTTGCACCCGGCTTAGATCTGCATACAGAAAGGAGAAATAAAGCTGCACACTTTAAACAAACAGCAAGCATGCGCAGCTCACGTCATGCTTAACATTTCACTAATGCAAGTGTTACTCGCTCTCTGGCAAGCACAACATTTCATGTTAGAGCTACATTTTGCCATATAGGTGCAAAAATGTAGGTCCTTATTTGGAAAGTCATCGGTCATTCATTCACCAAAAAAACATCACTGAATATTCATCATGGTTTGGTGATTGCAAAAGCTCCATTCCTCACTGCTGCAACAAAGATGCCCTAGCTCTAACAGAGCAAGAAAGAATGAAATGTGTGCTTTTCAAATGCAAAGACCTTTGAGCCAAAATCCACAATTGAGCTTAATTTCGCCTGCAAAAACACCAGAGATGAGGTGGCTGAAATGGGATTGGTAGCAGTTTTTGGAGCAGTAAAATTTCAATTTCCGTGCAGAACATTGATTTGGAGCAGTTAGCAGCATTTAATATCATCTTGATAGTGCTTGCCGAATGAGCCCCATCCCATCCTAATTCTTCTAGTTATTTCACTCTCATGGTTCGGCTCCGCGGTTACTACCTGTCCTAAGTAGACGTACTCCTTTACAACTTCCAGCGTCTCGCCACCTATCGCAAAGCGCTGTTCTCTGCCAAGATTGTTCCACATTACTTTAGTTTTATGCATATTAATTTTCAGACCTACTCTTCTACTTTCCGTATCCAGTTCAGTAATCATGAGCTGTAATTCGTCTCCCGCGTTACTCATCAATGCAATGTCATCAGCGAATCGCAGGTTACTGAGATACTCTCCATTAACTCTTATCCCTAATTCTTCCCAATCTAGGGCCCTGAAAACCTCCTGTAAACACGCGGTGAATAGCATTGGAGAGATCGTGTCTCCCTGTCGTACGCCCTTCTTTATTGGGATTCTGTCGCTTTCTTTATGAAGGACTATAGTGGCTGTGGATGCGCTGTAGATGTCTTCCATTATGTTTATATAGGCTTCGTCGATGCCCTGATTCCGCAGTGCTTGCATGACTGCTGATGTCTCCACCGAATCAAATGCCTTCTCGTAATCTATGAAAGCTATGTATAGGGGTTGGTTGTATTCCGCGCATTTCTCTATCACCTGATTGATAGTATGAATATGGTCTATTGTTGAGAAGCCTGTACGAAATCCTGCCTGGTCCCTTGGTTGATTAAACTCTAATGTCGTATTAATTCTGTTAGCAATTACTTTTGTGAATAGCTTGTAGACAACGGACAGTAAGCTGATGGGCCTGTAATTTTTCAGGTCCTTGACGTCCCCTTTCTTATGGATCAAGATGATGTTGGCATTCTTCCAAGATTCTGGTATCCTCCCTGTCGAGAGACACTTCGTATACAGGGTGGCCAGTTTCTCTAACATAATCTCTCCACCGTCTTTCAACAGGTCTGATGTTACCTGATCCTCACCAGCGGCTTTGACTCTTTGCATTCCCTTTAGGGCTTTCTTTACTTCTCCTGTTAATACTGGTGGGATGTCAGATTCCTCTGGGATATTACTGCTTCTTACATTATCATCCTGACTGTCTCGGCTGCTGTACAGATCTCTGTAAAACTCTTCCGCTACCTCAACTATTCTATCCATATTGGTTGTGACCTTGCCATCCTTGTCCCTTAATGCATACATCTGATTTTTGCCTATGCACTATCTCTCAAGAGGAAGGTATATAACAGCTGCATCTTACCGGTACTTACCTACGGAGCAGAAACCTGGAGACTTACAAAGAGGGTTCAACTTAAATTGAGGACGACGCAGCGAGCGATGGAAAGGAAAATGATAGGTGTAACCTTAAGAGACAGGAAGAGAGCAGAGTGGGTCAGGGAACAAACGGGGGTTAAGGATATCATAGTTGAAATTAAGAAGAAGAAATGGATATGGGCCGGCCACGTAGCACGTCGGCAGGATAACCGGTGGTCATTAAGGGTAACTGACTGGATTCCAAGAGAGGGCAAACGCGTGAGGGGAAGACAGAAAATTAGGTGGGTAGATGAGATTAAGAAGTTTGCAGGTATAACGTGGCAGCAGAAAGCACAGGACCGGGTTGATTGGCGGAACATGGGAGAGGCCTTTGCCC
This sequence comes from Rhipicephalus sanguineus, assembly GCF_013339695.2. NCBI lineage: Eukaryota > Metazoa > Arthropoda > Arachnida > Ixodida > Ixodidae > Rhipicephalus > Rhipicephalus sanguineus. The sequence goes on from NC_051179.1 coordinate 164,038,478, forward strand.
TGCAGTGGGCGTAGACAGGCTGATGATGATGATGATGATGAATATCATCTTAGGAGCTTCAAAAAAACAAATTTGTAGTAACTAGGGAGGACAAGTACATATCTTAACCAGCTTAGAACATGTGTAACTCGAGCAGCCTTTAGAGAAAGCTTTTTAACATACTATCACCAGGTATGAACTACACTACCTTTTTACACACCAAGCAACCCATCTTGCCTGACCAACAAAAAAACATATAAAGCAACTGAAGAAAAGTTCTGCAAACTAGGTTAACTTCATGAACATTTGAAGAAAAAAAAAACAAGAAAGCATAACACTTCCCCCCAAAAAATGTGATAGCACAACAATTGTAGTTACATAGCAGTAGGCCTTCATTTAAGATCAGGGATATGGTGAAGAAGACTGCTGCATAGGCTTTTTGTAGGTCTGCTTATTTAGCTTTTTCAAGCTTCCCCGGAACTTTCCACAGGTCAGTGTTAAGTCTTCTTCAGTAGCCCATCACAACACGCACCTTCAGCTATCTGCTTGGCTGCGTGGTTGATATAGTGTTAAGTGTAGTGCACGCTTTAAAGAAGTGACAACATGCGCTGCACCGCCGTTCGCTGCCCCCTTATATGGGACCACCTTCAAGAGTAATACTCGGGCGCCCTAAAATCTGGACGCGCTATCACAAATGGGCTAATAGTGCTGCAAACAGCGCCATTGTAAGCATAACGAATGCTTTTAGTAGTGAATGACGCAAATGCGCTTCACATCCGTCCTCTGCCGCCCTCTCACGAAAAACTGCTAGAGCGTCATGCATTGCGTGCATGAAGCTAGTTGTCACCACGTTGATGTAACAAGGTACTCGCCTCATCCGAGCACAGTGGCACTCCTGTGGCAAACACACGTAAATGACCACATACAGCAGCTTCGACACTGACCGGAGAAACACGTACACTACCCACAACAAAGAACCGGAGACCAACCCCACTATGTATGGCACTTCGCTAAGAAAGAACATATAGCCTATCGAGTAGAAGGAGCACGCTCAGGGCACAGCAACAAATTTTTGACGTCACGCCTGAGATTATGGAGGCACTCTTAGAGCCTCCATAAGAAATGTGCGAAGGGCTTTATGTGCCGCGAACGTCTCTTTTTCTTGGTATCCCTGGCGTTTTCTTTTCTCTGTCTCTCTCTCTCTTTTCTTGTAGGAGTGTTTCAGGAAAAGAACATTTTAAGCACTGCAGCTCAGCTTTTCAGCAAGTTCCCTCTACTGTGTTCCTCAATTAAACAGAGGTCAAAATAAGCTGTTCTACCAATATATTGTATCTGTAATTTGTGATGATAAAATATGATTCATAAAAGCCTAAACCAATTTGTCACAGAAAGCGGGCTGCGCAAGACAGGCAACCAATACTAATCAGGGTTCCACTGTACCTTGCCATCATCTCTGCTTGAACCAATGACGGTTTGATCTACAAAACGGTATTGGTCCCACTGGCTGCCGTCAAGTCCATTGTTGGGGTCACCAGCTCGCCCTGGCTGTTGCAGAGCTCGACTTCGCTGTCGCCATGCTCGACTTCGCTGTCGCCATGCTCGACTTGGTTGCTGCCAAGGTCCAGGTCGCCTAAACAGAACAGAATTTATGGGATCTCAATAGCACTGCAGAATGAAACACCACCTGTCCAAAAAACATTAAAACTTATAGCCACATTTGCTGAACAAATGCCGAAAAAAATGTTATTGACAAGACAGATGCTTGCTTACCAATGCTTTCACCATCACCTGCTAGTGCAGAGGGAGCAGATGATCCAGGCGGTGGCACTGTAAATAAGCGATGGCACTGTAAATAATGTCATTCTCATAATTCGTGCAGTGACAAGCTTTAGGTTATCAGATCTACAACTTAAATTTGACATGCTCTATGCTCATGGTAATTTACCTGCACAAAAAACGAGAGAAAAGAAAGGGGTGTACTGCACAGGACAAGCGCTTCACCCCCTTTCTTTTGCACAGCCCTTTTCTTTTGTCTCTAGTTTTTTCGCGCTGTTAAATTACCATGAATGCATACCAACTAGCCCGGCTTTCCATCTTATGCTCTATACAGATGTCGTAGTGCTTTTGCTGCAAATAACAGTGTACACATGGCCCAATCAACATAAGAATGCACAGTTGGCTTTGGTCACTTTACTGGATTTGCATGAAACTTACTTAAGGTGCAGGTTTTCAACCAGGAACAATTATTTTAAAGTTACTTTTGTTAAAAATATTTTTTTTGCCCTGGAAAAACATAATTTTGAATAGTTCAAAACGTAGTTTTGCCAAGTTCAGTTTCTGTTTTAACAAGGCTGTTTGCTGGCCTAGTTGGTACTTGCTTAATGACATACTGTAGCCGCGAAGTACCCCATACACAGAGCAAGAAACACTGCTCAACTTTCTGTTTCTGAAATTTGAGCACACGTAGCAAAAAAAAACTAGTCCACTGGAAAATGAAATATTTCCCTAAAAAAAGAACTTATATGCAATGTTATGATTAATTTATGGCACAGTGCTAGAAAAGAAATTTTGAGCAAAAGAATTGCAAACATAATAAACAGCTCAAAATGCTAGTACAAATTCAGGAACTTATTGAAGATAAGTTAAACTGACAATTTAAGAAACTATACATACCTATCAAGGCACTGTAAAGTACCCAACAAGCAGAATGAATGTGTTGTCCAAATAAATATTATGTAGACATCCTCTTACGCCGCGCCCCGAAGCCAGCCCCTGCGGCATGTAGCGCTGTTCTTTAAGCATCCCAGTCAGCACAACAGCATTGGGCCGATCTTGGACCAACGTTGGCAAATATTGGCAGAAATATTGGACCGACGTTGGCTTTTGGGGTTTTGCTACACCTAAAATCACACTGGTCCAATATTGGAAACCTATCATAGCCCAACGTTGGCTCAGCCAACATTGTCCGTCGTATGTACCCCGAATATTGGCAAGCTTGTTTTAACGTTGGCTGTGCCATCGTATTTTGCCAGCCTTGAACGTTGGCTGTGCCATCGTGTTTTGCCAGCCCTGAACGTTGGCTGTGCCATCGTATTTTGCCAGCCCTGAACTTAGGCTGTGCCATCGTATTTTGCCAGCCCTGGACGTTGGCTGTGCCATTGTATTTTTCCAGCCTTGAACATTGGCGGCGCCATCGTATTTTGCCTGCCTTGAACGTTGGCTGTGCCCTCGTATTTTTCCATCCTTTAACGCTGGCTGTACCATCGTACTTTGTCATTCTTTCAACATTGGTTGTGCTATCCTGTTTGGTCAGCCCTTAGCATTGGCTGTGCATTGTTTCTGAAAAATAAGTATAGAATAGTTATAATAGACAAACAATGTTAATAATAATATCTGGGGTTTAACGTCCCAAAACCACGATAGACAAACAATGTTAGGATAAGTGAATAAAAAAATTATTTTTTCTCGAAAGTTTTCTCGTGACTATAGCGCACAAGCGCCCTGTGTTGCAGCGTCCAAGGAAGGCGTCGCAGCGCCTGGGCCCGATCAGGAGGTCGCAGCGCTTGTGCCCGAGGAGGGCTTCACAGCGCCCGCGCTCGATCAGGGGGTCGCAGTGCCCGAGCAGGGGTGGCAGCGGCAGCCGGCAGGTGGCTTGTTGGTTCGGAGGTGGACGTGGACTGCACGGGTTCATGTGGCCCAGGCAGCAGAAGGGCATTCTCAAATCGCCTTTTCATTCCGCCGCATCAGTCACACGACCCCGGCAGCCACCTTCGCATGAAAGCGTGGACATCAGCGATCTCCACCCCCTGCTGCTTCTCGCAGACATCTGCAGAGCACAAAAAAAAAGAAATTTTATCATAGAGCACCAACAAGCAGCAGGCACGCAAATCGAACATTGGCAAAATAAAATTCACCTGTGGCCACCTTGCACAGCCTCGTCGTCAAGAAGGCCTTCTTTCCTTTCTTCCCGTGCAGGCTGTAAAGGCGCTGCATGGTAGGTGTCATGATGGCCTTCATGACGCCCGTTGCCAGCTCCCTGAAGTTGCTACCCCCCAAGCGGGCCAGCTGGCGATGCTGAAATTAAGGGTCACGTTTTCAGCATAGATACTGGATTGACAGTCAATATTCTGTGCATAAACGCTTACGATCATGAGCAATATAATCCGGGACACCGAATTCACATTCATTCAGCGATTATTTCTAACGTTCAGATATGAATGTGACGTATTCAATTACCAGAGAGACCTTTGCCGCGTTAGCATTTAGCGTCATGGACACAATTGCGCTTGCAAACTGCGTTCAACCACTGTGACCTCTAAGGAGGCAATTTCAGTGTTCCATCTCATAATGTTCACGGCTACACTTCTTCATAGCTGAGCACAAATATTGTCAGGACAGTTGTACAAACATCCGGCACTAGTTTCACAAACACTCAGGCGTGAGTGCAGTCACGAAGAGAAAAATAGTTCAGATGCACGTTCATTGCACAGGGAAATAATATAAAAAAATTTGAGACTGTACATTCTATATGTGGGAGATTCCTTGGGGTCATATAAAAATTCGCCAAGAATGACCAAGAACTCCCCGTTATTGCTTAACAGCTATTGAGTTGGAGCTATGAGCTTGTGCTTAGCATTAATTGCTATTGCCAGGTATGGCACGCACATTTTAATCAGCTGCATCGTCTGTTTAGGTTCCTGAGCGCAATAAGTAACCTATATATGGTGCTCGGAATAATTCTAGAGTGCGCCACTACGCGATTTACATCACGACATATTGGTTTTGGAATGTAAAATCCCCCCAAAATTTAAACGGGAATTGTCAAACGGGCACATATTTGCGTATTTCGAGCGATTTTCACTACTCAGACTAAAGGACAAGTTCAGTTGTTGCTACTCAGTACGATACTTCAGTGTGACTGAGCGTTTTGTGCACTACACCCTGCAGGGACATTCTGTTTTAAACATGAAAAAATGCCAGAGGGAAGTTTTTCCATATACCACGCAGGTCCTCAGGTGTGCTGGATTGCCTTTACGTCCTATCGGTTTGAGCACATGCTGCATTCTTATGATACTCAAGGAAAATAAAACCATCAAAGTTTACTAATGGAATTTAATTTAGTCTGCTTGCCTTTAGACTTATTGCTCATTGGAAGGACTGTGAGAGCCTATAGTAGTGTGCACACATGATGTCAGAGCCGAAAAAAAAAAAAAAGGAATGCGAGTTGCCATAAGACAAGCGCCTATAGGTTTTCATCTGATCAGTGTTTTCGCTTAGGCCTACTGAACGTCTAAATTCTCGTCCAATCTCATTGAGAAAAAAAATTGTACCTAGGAATAATGTTACCAAATTTGTTGTACTACATAATAAGAGTAAGGTTTTTACCACGGCAGTGGACACACTCTCGTCCTTGAGGGCTTCCTCGGCAGCTTCAAACTCCTCAATGGTTTCGCCGGCAGCTTCGACGGCGCCACCAGATTTGGAGCTGGAGGAGGGAAAGCTGCTCCAGTCAGCGCCTCAAGGCGCTCCAACCTCTCCGATTGGCGCTCCAGCAGCCTAATGACCCTTCTCTGGTGGACACGCTGCTGTTGTTTAACCTCCAAGAGGATTTTAATCACTTGCAGCAGGGCCGCTGAAAGGAACGCATTGTTTTTTTAGGCAGGTTATGATTGCAACTTGACAGTGCAGTTGAATTCGCCTGATTTCACTTCGTTCAGGGAAGCAGCGTGACTAAACTTTCCTGTCAGGTGAGACACCCTGCATATATACACTTGAGCACACATCATTCGATAACAGTAAGAAATATACAATGATAATATATCTGTGGTTTTAAGCGCCAAAAGCATAATGTGATTATGGGGCACATTGTAGTGGGGGACTCCGGTATAATTTTCACCCATGGGGGTACTTTAACGTGCACCTAAATGTAAGGACACGTATTTGCTTGCATTTCGCCCCCATTGAAGTGGGCCGTCGCATCAGGGAATCAAACCCACACCCTTGATCTCAGGAGCGCAACCACCACGGCGGGTAGCAGCAACGAGTGCCCCCAAGCAAGTATGTTGCACTTTACATGCCAACACATATTTCAGTCCGAATACGAGATACGTCCGCACCATTGCCTCGTGTGTTGCACCTTCAGTATGCGAAGATGTGCGATGCAGTACACAAAAGTTTTTCACTTTTTTTTGTATCCCTTTGAGGAAACTGTGAATGAATAAACATTAAGCACTGCGGAAGAAGAGGAAAATATGTTTGCCGATTACACGTGCAGATCGTGCTTACATCAGCCTGAGCTTGCACATGTCCTGTGTTAACAAGTTATACTGCTGCGGCAGTTTTGTAAGCATAAGCACAGTGCAGTACAAGAGTTGAATATGAAAGGTATCATTACAATAGGAGTGGCTAGCTTCCAAAAAAAAAAAGAAAAAAAGAGGAGGCCTATTAAGATATCACAGTTTCTTCGACATATATACCTTAGTGGTGGCCAACTCTCAAGAACCCATTGGCTTATTTTAGAGAGCATTTGTTCAAAGAGCATTTTATTCATTTATTTTATTTAGGCTGGAGAGGTTGGCCACCACTGGCTGTTGGCTCATTCATTCCACGCCAAACGTCCCAACCATTTTGGCGACCATCTAAAATGTATTCGAAAAAAAAAATCGTGCTGATATATTACATTGAAAACCATGAATTGCTAGAATATTTCGGAGAGAAAAAAAATTTTGTTCACGTGGGAGCCTTCCGAATTTCACGGAATCTCGTATGAGTAAGGTTTATCAAAAATTTTGTTCCGAGAGCATCGTTTTTTGTTTCAACACTAAATTTGGTTTACATATTAAGCAAGGGCGTTTGTGCAAGGTGTTCGAGGCTAATATTATTACTGCAATTTTTCTGTCACATACACCTCCAAAAAATGTGTCAAAATGTTCTATGTCTGCATTTTTTCTCTCTTCTATTACTGCGTTATATATGAATACCTGAGTAATCAGTACCTACTCTACGGAAGATTTGCTGGGCGTTAAACGTATTTTAGGGCCACTGAAGCCTGTAACTCCTGCGAGAAAAAATCACGAATTTGAGAAAATCTTTATTTCGGTACATTGAGACGCAATTTACACCACGTGATGCTCCAGTTAAAAACCAGCTTTATACCTCAATCAAAAGGAAGGAAATAGTTCTTATATAGGAAGTTTTATCATTACAATTTCTCTTATGAGGAAGAAAATAATTTTTGAAGTTCCCCATTGGTGGCAATGGGGAACTTCAATGAGGAAACTGCCGTATGAACGAATGGGGATAGTTGTTCCCCAAAATGCAACCACGGAACATTCCGACAAATTTTCTGGAGGCGTACTAGGCAGAAAAATTGCAGTAACATTGAGCTTCGAACACCTTACAAAAACGTTTTTGCTTAATATATAAACCAAATTTAGTATTCAATCAACAAACGATACTCTCAGAAGAAATTTTCTGAAAAACAACATTCAGACGATATTTCGCAAAATTTGGAAGGCTCCCATGTCACCAAAAATTTTTTCTCTTGGAAATATGCTAGCGATTCACTGTTTTCAATGCAATAAATCCGCACGATTTCATTCGAACCCATTTGAGATCGTTTCCAAAATGGCTAAGGCGCTTGGCGTAGAACAAACCTGTTCGAACCGCAGGTGCATCATGGGGCGACACTAATAGGGCTGGATTTCTGCACCCACACGGTCGTCATGGTGACATATGTCCGCAGGCCCGAATCCGAGCACGTTAAACAGCATTTCTCAAATGGCTTCGCGCACATCCACAAATTTCTGCCCCCCTCCCCTCCCCCCCCTTCCGGTATCGCCCCGACAACACGCAACAGGAAAGCTACAAAGGGACCGAACCTCTGCTAACTGCGTTCTTTTTCTGTATTTTTTCCCGTCGCAAGTGACCGCAGAAGGAGCCGGATAGGGGTATGCTCACATATGAACGCACCCTCCACTGCAAGTGATTGCCTGCCGCACAAACAAACAAATAATGTCCCTCCCCACCCGCGACCTGCAATGCCACGCCGCCGCGACCGCCTTTTATTCTGTTTCTTTTTCCTTTCTTTTGTTTTCGCCCTTATCCACGGCATGTACCCCACTCCCCGCGAAATAGCTTGTTTTTTATTCTCTTCTCTGCTTGCCCTAGCGATTGAGCCCAGGAGAACAGTTTCACACTACGTCACCGCTATATATATATATATATCTAACATGCTTTTTAAAATTCTACTGGAAGTACTCCTTCGTAATAAGTCGGATGAACATATATGCAATGGTACTGAGTGTAATAGTGAGCAGGGTTCGTACAGAATATTTGACTGAATGAAAAATCGCAAAATTCAAGGAGTGTTAGGAAAAGTTTATTTGCTGACAAGACTTATGGAAGCAGCGCAGTTTTTGCATGGATTTCTTTAGCAGTTCGACGAAAGCTGTTTGCCTTGACTAAGTAGGTAAGGTCGTTTTTCGCTTCAGCTTCTTCTGAAAAACGGTCCGCAGATTCCAGCAGGCACTTGAGAGTTTTTTGAAGCTTTGAATTCCTTCCGTGCATCTTATCAAGCTCTTGCTCGAGCTCTTCTCTCTTTTAAACTGCCTGCCGTGACAGTGCTTGTTTCTTTTGTTCGTCTAGGTATGCAGCGTACCTATGCCGGGCTTGGCGCACTGACTCCTTCAACTCTTTTGAAATCGGAACGTTCAGCAGGCCACCATGGCTTTTCACAGTCTCGCAGATAACTCGTTGGGAAATATACGACAGCTCTGCCAAATTCTCGACCGCAACATGCTTGTTGATGCTGAAGCCTCTTTCCACTGAGGCCTGCCCATGGCTCAGGAGGAGTAGTAGTTTCACCACAGCCCATAACTGCGAGAATGAAGCATCGTGCTTCAGCAGCCGCACGAAAAAACTGTCAAGACGTTTGTGATCTTTTTCATAGTTTTGTAGTTCATGCCGTTTTTCTAGACAAAACAATGTACAGTGTGCACACAATGTTGCGTTTGTGCTCAGAGAGAAGCTTGTAGTCGATTAGGCAGTTAAGCACAATTTTTAGCTTCCCAAGGCAGGTGTCTGTCTTGGACATCTCTGTGGGGTCGAAACATGACAACCCACGAACGACAGGGTACCTCAGGGGACTTCTCTCCATGACTTTCAGGATCATGTCCACGAGAAACTTCCGGCACTCGTACCTAAACTCTAGAATACACCTGGCGCTCGCTTTGCAGCATTTCAAAATCTTCTCAGCTGCACGTCCAACATCCACCTTTTCAAATTCTGTGTAAACGGCAGCATCTTCAATATCAATTCGCAGCAGCTTCGTGATGCTGGTGGCTTCTGTCATTACAGAGCAGTTTACGAACCTTGACAGAAAGCACCCTTTCAAGTTCTTTTGCCAGCAAAAACGTCTTGGGAGAATCACTCTGAGAAACAGTCAGGAAAGGCTGCACAACCATGGCAACATTTAGGGAAAAGTTCAGTTTCGCAAGTGCAAGCTGGTCATTTAGAAAAGCACTGCCGTTTTCATGTGCTCTGCATTTTGGCACGGGCAGCCTGCGGCCACTCACTGCTTCAGTGTATTGCTTCAAGTGCTCCCATGTGGCCAGGGCTCTTTCCAGTACGGGCACGTTCTCGATCCAACGGTGAGATACAAAAGGAAGTGGAAACACACTGCTCCCTGTCTCTCGAATAAAATCTTCTCGCCTGGCCGGTGCATCATGAAAGAGTGAGACTAAGCTGGACAAATTTGTGTCAACTGGCCAGCCCGTTGCATGCATTCCAGCTTTGTAGGCATTATGCACTTTGTGATGGCCACACGATCCAATATCCAAACACTGAACTTGAAAGTCATTTTTCATGTGCTGCTGGAACTTGTGGAAAAGGCTCCAGTTGACATTGGGCCCATCCATGGAAAGCTGAACAATTTTGCTCATTGGAAAGGACGCCAGCGCTTCCGTCAAATTCTTCATGAGGTCGTCCGCTGTGCTGTGGCCCATGAATGCCGATGTCACATACCTTGTTGTCACCTCAGAATTGTTCCACAGTCTCACGTGAACATCAAGCTGTTTCTTTTGCAGGTATTCGTTTAACATTTCATCAAAAAGGACAACAAAATGTTCAGATTTCTCCATCATGTCCAAGACTTGAGAAGCGAAAAATGGGCGCAGACCATGGCACGCGACGTACGCGCATTTTTTTTCCGAACAAGTGCAGTTTCTCGCGATATCGCTATCCGGAAACAACTTTCGGAACAACTTGGAAACTGATCCGCTGGAGCTGTATGAGTAGTGTGAAGACACAACTTTCATCGTCCACAAAATTTCGGCTTCAATCACGGAGTCATGCCTTCTGCAGTCTTCGTTAAGTGTCGCAGCTCGAGAGGATGTTTTCATGTTTTCCCGCTGAGAAGTTGTTTCTGTGACGTTTGCCGCTTGCAAAAAACTCGTGACGGCCTGCCGCAACTTTGGATCGGTGCTTGGCACTTTTCTGATGGCTCTTCAACGCCGACTCCCCCATTGTTGCAATGTCGACCGACTTCTGGCATACTGCGCACTTCGCTCGATAAGGGTCGCTTGTCTCCGGCCTCACCCAGTGACGATATTCGCTGTGCTCTAGTCACGCAGACTGAAACTTGCACTTTCCGCCTGGCATCCTGTCAAAGTAAAGTTGCAGGCATTGCACACAGCACAAACGCGAACTTTCGCCGAGAAATGACGCGCGAGGCCGACGCACGGACCGAGTATACCGAGTATCGACCGACCGTTACTATAACTTGCGTTGGACTGGATTGGATTTCTGGCTCTCAATTGTTGCCAGACGACGCAGGCGCTGCCGGTTTTGAAACCGAAACTTGCTGCTATTGCTCTCCTGTCAAGACTACATGTTTTCGCGAGCATTCCTCAGTAAACGTTTTTCAAATCAGTGCGACTTACGGAAATACGTCCTTCATTTGCTATATTGAAGCAAACTCCACTAAATTTTCAAGGATTACAAGGAGCTCACTTATATCTAAGGAGTTTCAAGGGCCCTTGAATTAATGTTATCAAATTCAAGGACATTCAAGGATTTCAAGGGTCTGTGCGAACCCTGATGAGACATTTATGCTTATGAAGGGGTCACATATGATGTGTTCTAATTCACGCATTTATGCGCACCACAGCCAGAAAGCTTCTGCGACATTTAGCTAGAGGCTGATATCACAGCACACTAAGAAATTAGGCTGCTATTTACTTCAGGGACCTCACTACAATCCTCCTCTTTCACTATGTCACGGTGCATGCGCCTTTCTCGTAGCGGTAAAGTCGTAAAATGCCCTTTGATCTGGAAGCCTTCCCTTTTGGCGATACCGGTTGTCCCGGTCCCTACCAAAACGACAGAGGGCAGCACAGTAAAATGGAAAAGGTGGATTGTACGAGAACAATATCAGCAGGACTCGGAAGGATTTAGCCCACGTGCACTACCAACGGTAGAGCCTCCATGCGGTTAACTGTGCCACTACACTAATGAACATCCACTGTTATCCATGCAAGCACATCAAAAAGCATGTAATGCACGATAAAGTAAAGAATACAGGCACTTTTCAGGAACTGTAGGGACTACGCTTGCGAGGGCTGTCAAAACGGCAGCACATGTTGCACATCATATTTGAAGCCGTACTTGCGGGAAATTGCCACCGCTACTACCGGGAAGGTTGCCCAAGTTCTTTCTGTTGCATCCGGCGCCTGCTCACTTTCCGCCAGACGCAGTACTTCTGCACTGCGTATAGATTCAGGCTAGAACCACTGCGTCTCGCCATCCGTAAGCCAGGAGAGGGGCACAACGGCGAGGGTGTCGTCCTCCAAAGTAAACTTTACAACGGTAAACCGTTTCGGCATCTTGTAAACAAAATAATACTATCACGATGCAGCTTGGGCAAAGTGCGCTAATAATAGGCAACCTGTAGTTAGTCCCTGTATACACTGCAGGTGTGGCTCACATCCCTTAGAGCAACCTGTCCTAATTATGCTGACGTACATAAAAAGTGGACATGCTTGTCAAGTGCTAATATAAGCATTGTAGGATTCAAGCCAATCAAAATGTCCCATATGTACCGATATAAGCAAACTGCCTGTGCTACAATAAATACGAGCAGATTTCCATGCAGCAGCGTACGTTGCAAAGGGGGACACAAAGAAAAAAGCAACACTAACTTCAAAAGTCCTCTGCCAAAACTATTAGCTCAGTCGGGAGCAGGTCAGATATCACTGAAGAATGTGAATGACAAATTTTAGTCAAGCCTAGTCTAAGCTATATTTCAATATGCTAGGGCACCCAACAGTGCAATCGGACACGACATCACGCCTATGAAATACGAAAGATGACAGATACGAAGTCACCCCTCGCTGTTTGCAGTGTTCTAAAACTGAGGCTCTCAATCAATCAATGGCCAACAACTACAACTTCGATTCTCCCAGCCATGCGCGGCTCCACATAGAATGAGGCGTCCTCGCCTGTTTTGCGCCCGATTGCACCGCTGCGCACAAGTGCTCGTAGCTTCTCCCCGTTTAGAGAAGGCGGGCGCGAGCGCGCAGTTAAGGAGAACTTACTTTCCAAACGATCGTTTATTAGTGGGAGCAGTGTTAGAAGGCAACTATCGTTTTACATACAATCCATTTGTATCTAATATAATTGCAATGTATAAAAACTAATGGAAGTTATTACGAATGGCGTACACAAAGATACAAGGGACCAAGTCAGCTAACTTGCCCTTCGGCTAGCGCTCCCGTGATCGTGCACCCCTAGAGCACAAAAAACAAACACAGAGAGAAATAGTACAGCATTTAGAGGGGGAAAAAATAGATGTGGCCCCATCGTGAGGCACTGCCTCAGAACATCCGAGATTGTACAGAAGTTCGTGCGCCCTTCTGAGGCCGAGAGCCGCGAAGAAACCGCAGGCCGCCGACGAACAAAAGATCGCCGCCGGCTGGAGAGGTCAAAACACGTACTCACTTTCCAAGGTCCTGGCGTCGTCTCCTGTCTTCCAAAGCGCCGTCGTTCTGTTCGCGCACGCGTTGGGTGCATGTAGCATAGGCTCGAGTCCCGCCAAAACTAGGCCAATGGGACACTCCGTTGAAACTCCGTGGGCGTGGTGACTGCCTACTGGCAGCTAGTGTTTCATGACCTGCTGCCGTCTCGTCTTGTCAGGAGGAGAGGGCGAAGTGGAATTTTCCAAGTAGAAACGGCGTTGCTCGACTATTGCACACTCCGAATCCTCCATTCCACCGTGACTTGACCTTGCGCCATTGAAGCCATATAGGCCTAGTGCGTTGCAGCTTTGAAGCGAACAGGCAGCACCACCAGACGACCGCGGCGGAAAAGTTGGGATTGTTCGTTGCTCTCCGGCGCGCAGTCACGGTAGAAACGCATGGCTTCTCGCCGAAAGGACGTAAAAACGTCGCAGAAGTCCGATACTTTTTCGTACTTTTGCGTGCATCACTGGCACAACAGGTGTAGGAACACCGTGCGGAAGCAACTAGCTTTGAAATTTTGCCGGTTACCACAGAAGTCGGACGAAAATGAAAGACAACTCTGCTGCAGCTGTGCGGCGCGTAAGCAACGCCGCGAATTCCGTCCGTAAGTGTCCTCACTCTCTCGCGCTTTGTTTTTGCCTTTATTTATTTTAATTGTATACACAAACTTACAAGGTCACAAAGAAATAGGAAGATAGCAGGCTGACAACGGCCACGAATTCGCAGCGTCCTCTTCGTAGGGAACGAAAAGAGTTCAGTATGGCTCAGCACACGTAGAGCACTGAAAAATCAAAAGCTCACCTGCACTCGTACGTCATAATCGACGGTTTTCAATTGCACTATGCATTTCCCAATAATGTCGGAAGATTCCATCGCGCACATCAATTCTTCTTTCAGACCACACACTGACCACTCGCGTGCACTTCGTACTAAGCGACGAACAACTCCTTTTGAAACACATGTTATTGCAACTTCAATCCTAGGGCAACTGCAGAACAACACACGATCGTCGCTTCTTGTCCTCACGTTCATGCGTGGGCTGGCGATGCGCTTCCCTAGCAGACGACAACCAGTGACGAACTGATGGGCGTTTGCAGTCTGTAAAAGTGTGTGTGCGCGTGCCTGTGTGTGTTTGTGTGTATGCATTGTGAGTGTTGTGAGCGTGTTTGTGTGTGTGGGAAGGGGGGAGTCTACTGTTCCCCGCGTGGTATACAAGGGACGGAACAGAACTTGTTTCTGGCGCAAGCAGCTGTGTTTTCTCTGCTTTTTTCCCGTTCTTTTTTCTTTTTTTTTAGTAGGGCTCGCAGTTCGGTTTTCAGCGAAAAAAGACTGAGGGGGGTCTGTCTTTCTCGAATGGCTTGATGCAAAAAGGGGACGAAGTTTTGTTGAATGCTTACGTTAACAAGTCGCTGCATGCTGGTTTTTCCGCTGCAGCTTTAAACGGCTGTAGTTTGAGAGGTTTCCCAGACAGGAAGAAAAACATAAATAAACATAAGTTAGCACAGCGTACCTATACACTCAGACAAAAAAAAAGAACTACGGTTGCCGTTCTTGGAGAAGAGCGGCCGCCGCAACCTTTGCCGCCGCCTTGAAACATTCAGACAGGCCCGTAGGCGACAATCCTAACAGTGCACCGCAGGGCGGACAGAGGGCGAGAGCAGTAGCGCCGCCATACCAGCTCTCGAGGTCTATAGCGTGCCCAAAGCAATACCATTCACTTTATGCAAGCACTGGGACAGTGCCTTTGCCACCAGATATCGCTTTCGAAACACTGCTGAAGACAGGCCAAATGTGCAGTATAATGCTTGCGCATTTCATGTGCATTGTTCTCTATCTTCTGTGACTCCGAACGCACTGTAAATAGCCTGTAAATACATTTTAAAGTCACTCCTCTCCCCATGATATGATTATGGGACACTCATATTTATCATGTTATAATGTAGGAGGCATTTTTGAAACTGACTTGATCAATTCTTTCGCTGCTTAACAATGCAATTATCGCTTCTACAGACAGGTTGTTACAACTCGAGAAGTGGTGGTCTAAACATATCACAGCAAAATACGCCGTGGGAGTTCGGCAGCGCAATCGGTATTTCATAATTTCTCGCTTGCCCTGCAAAGGCTCCTCTTATATGTTGGAGTAGCAATTTGTTTTACAGCGGAGGTATAGTTTATTAATATAGCTAACTATTGCTTCTTGGTGTCTATTAATGCAGGGATAATGAGGATAATTTTCTGCACACGTCATTAAAGCGAGATTACGCATAGTACATCATACACCAGCAGAATATAAATCATGCAGACAGGGATGACAAAGAGGAACAATAAATTTACACTGATTAAGAAAGCTGCCAATTTTCAGAGAAATAAGGCACCAGGTACTGGTCAGCAAAAAAACTTGCAGCCACTTCATCAGCTCAGTGTAGAATGCCTCATCAAAAGTACAGGAACTTGCACACACTTTTCTTCACTGTACACGAAGAGGACACAACTCTTCAGACCCGTAAGCCCCATTTGTGCCTGCACCTGGGTAAAATACCTGCTGCTGGCTTGGAGGCGTCCACCGTGTAGTTCGTTCTTGCAAAATGCATCAATTCTCATGGGGCTTTTGATCTCCAATAGGCGTGGTGCACAACAACTGCATGTAGCGATTCCGTCTGGGCTTGCCCCAAGGAAAGGATGGCTGCGGCATAAAAAAAGACCACGCTGCCCCACGTCGATGTCCACGTGCTGTTTATTTTTTTCAAGGAAGGCCTTCCTTGCTCTGCCTTCGCATAACAGGCCCCGCTTCATGGCATAAGTAGCACGCACTTTCTTACCCATGATAGTGCTTAGCAGAGAGCGCACATCATGGGGCCCCATCTTTCTTTTGCATGTAATATTCACCCATATGTACACTCTATGCGCTGATGATGCAGTTATAATTCCTTTCTGGTAATGATGCTTGCTTTGTCTTCTTCAGCACAATTTGCTGTTTCTGCTATTCTCACGGGCAAAAAGTCGTTTGCCTCGAGAATGTCGGCAAAGAATTCGAGGCCGCATTTCTTAAGATTGTCATGGAAGTTTATCAGGCTGGGTGTGTTCATCACCCTTCTGTCTGCTTTCAAAGAGGAATACTGCATTTGCTTGTGGTGTCGTTCTGATGCACAGCTGATCCTGTCGCAGGTGTCCTTGGAACAGACTACATTCTCAAAATCATCCGTGACCTTCCTGGGGTCTCTGGAGTGATACCACTGTCTTTCCGTCTCTGTGCACGAGAGAGTCTGGCACAGATGCTAAATCATGCTGTGCAATGTACATTAACGCATACAAGACACAGCAGATGTGCTTGCACAGTGCACCTTTGCCTGCAACGCAGGTGCAGCCCGCCGAAACTACCTCATCGTAACGTTTATACAACTTGATGGATGCCTTGTACAGGGTCCTAGTAGTCATGGAAGCTAGCACTTCTGCACGTACAACAGTCTCTGCACCACTACCTTCCAAAAACTGTAGCTTCTGTAAATGTTCTGATGGGAAGAGGCGTATCCCAGCATCTCGATGTTTTTGAGCACCTTAGCTTTCTATGTACATGCATGGAATATTGTCAGCATATAGTGTGCAACTTATTGAGTGCGGATGTACACCTGGAAAGGTAAATAAAACGAATAATACCTTTTTATAGAATTGTAACTTATATCTGGAGTTCAGGAACTGTTCTGAAAGATTGTAATTCTGTGGTAAATGACCCCTCAAGCTGTACTGTGATGAACTACTGATTTAATGAATCAATCCAGCTGGTAAAGCATAAGCGATAACAAGCTACTGACCAAGGACAAGCAGCTGCCCACAGCTCAACACTGCAAACACATTTCTATATCTGCAATCATAGGTCGGCAAAAAAGTGGAGCTGACTCAGACTCACTCACGATTTATATTTTCCGCTTAGGGCTCCCCCAGGCTGAGACTTGCCAAAATTTTTCCTGAACTGGACTCACTCGGACTCACACTCACGAAATTTTTTTTCCCACCGGACTCACTTGTACTCACACACGAAAATTTTACTGACTCACTCAAACTCAGACTCACGGCTCGATCTGAGTCTGAGTGAGTTGGAGTGAGCTGACTCATGAGTGAGTTTGCTGACTTATGTCTACAATACACTAAAAGCAAACTGGGGACACAGAAGGCAAACAATTTCTGTCAGAGTGAAAGCTCAATCCTTGGGAATCTCTAAAACATCGGCATTTGACGCAGCCTTTATGAGCTCGATCACATTTTTGAGGAATGCTGAAGGATTAAGTGGAATCATGCACGTGTGTCAGACACTGTTTGCTGATAGTAGGCCTCCCAGAGTTTGCGACACATTCTGGTACAAGACAGGAGATTACGTGGCATGTCCAGCCGATTTGGAGCACTCACTCGTTAAGCAAGCTTATTATTTTGCAGTGTGTAGGTGCAGTTTTATGTTGCACACACTGACTGTTTGCCGGATGCTTTCATGACCTGCTTCTTTTTGTAGGTTTATTATGTGGTTGTTTTTTCTCTTTCTGTGCTTCCAGTTTTGTTTGTGTTCAAATCCTTCCTATTCGTCATCCCTTTTTTTTCATCTTTGTAGTAAAATATTAGATTCTTGCACTGCACTTTTTGTATATAGATGTTTGTTACTCTGTAACCTCCCTGAAAAAATGTCCTTGTGATAGCACAGCAGGTCCAAATAAATAATTAGTTAATGATATGTGGCATGCAGATGTTTATACCACTCTGTGGATGTGCTTGCTGAAAATTCAATGTCATTTAAGTCAAGCTGCTGTGCGCAAGAGCTGAAAGTTGATGTTCCTTTATGCGCATTCTGTGTGTCTAAGCCCTGTGGCATTCAAGAAGTTGGCACATACTATTTCATATTTTTGTTATTGTTCTGAAAGGCTCAGATTATTTCTACATTCATTGCCATGTCATAATTTTGCTCCTCAACGTGCTCTAAGGAGAAATTTCATAGGTGTTATTTGTCAACAAACATTTTGTGGTGATATAAGTAACCTTTCTTAGGGTGATTATGTGTCCTGGCAAGGGGATGCACTGAAAAACCTTTAACCCATGTCTCGGCTTATTTATAAATTGGTTCCACTCTAACACAATGTTGTACATACCTATAGATATGTTCTTTTCCAAAGAATGGGTTCAGTGTCTTTTTCTGACTCGTCCACTTTTCCTGGTTGTCGGTTATAGGTCTACATGCCATGATCATGATATACAGGCCTGCGACAAAACAAACTTTAGCATGCTGCAACCTACCATTGTCAAGTGCTAACACACTTTCATGAACTTGTCATATAATAAAATTTCATAAGCCAGAGGTTTATATGGCGTGATTATTCCTAATGATTCAACCATACTCTTAGATGACCACACTATGAGGACCAGCACACGTGCAGCTAACTCCCACAGCCTTGACCATATGCTGCTCAATGTGCTAACTTGGTCGTCTTCCACAAACAAAGCTCCACTGAAAACGCAGCTGCTTTTGGAAAGTGCTAGCAACAAACTGTCCATACACAATAACCATCAATGCAAAAGGAATGATGATGCAGCACGAACACGGCACGTACCACGGTTCCATAAAATTTCAAGTGCTTGGGCGAGCACGCTTTTCCGTGAATGACAAATTTTTCTTAGCCCTTAAAGGAGTACTGACATGATTTTGAAGTGCAGCAAAACGGACGTTTTTGGTTTCCTTGGCATGTAGTGTTAACGCTCTCCCCACACCGCATCCGGGAAACACGTATAAATATTTAAGTTTGATTTTAAAGTTTTCATCTCCCAGCATCTGCAAGGCAGCTTCACCGCATGGAGAGCCCTATGACGTTTCAAGTCAGCTCACTTGGTTTGCGAAATCTGGGTTCTGCATGCAGCCTAAATCACAGAAATCGCTGTCGGAGGCACTGGACGACAGTTCACTCATCATGAAACACGTTCGACTGACAGCAAAGGACAGCAGGTGCATATTTCGTGGGTTGCAGTCTGCCCGTGACGTCACGGGCCGACTTGACACGTCACTATGAAGCCGCCCTCTCGAAACCGAAACCGAAACTGCTGGTTGAAAGAAGCGGTATTAAAAATATATGCAATGCATCCCCAGGCACCACGACACTCTTTTTAGGGTTCTCGACACCCGTGCTTTCATTTAGAGCAACAACCCGAAAAATTTTAAGATTCATGTCAGTACTCCTTTAAAGCACACCACGGACCCGAGCTAACGGGGGGTTTCGACCCCTCCCACGCCTAGCCGTGCGTGGCTTTGCCGTGTCCGGGGAAAAGGGGATCCTGGGGGTTGAGCCGACGCCGGGTGATTGGACCTTTAAGGCCCCCCGGCAGACGCAACACACCCCTTTGGCCCCAGCTTCACGTAGACGGCACCCCTGGGCTGACCCACCCAGGGGAAATCGGCAGTCGCCTTTTCCTGTCTCTCTCTTCCCTTATCTTCGTCTTTCTCTCCCACTTTTATTCTTTCCTGTCCTCTCCTCTTTTCCATTTACTTCCGTTTTTCCTGGCGGCAAGGGTTAACCTTGTGTAGTTACTCCCCCTTGAGTAGTTATATTTGGTTATAGTGGCACTGTACGACTGGCGTCTGTAGCCTTAAACGTCTAAGTGCTTCAGCGTCCCCTAGTTGGACTCCATGGTGGGTGGCCGCCATTGCTGCCGAAATAAACAAAACTATCATGGGAACACCTTCATTTCCCCGCTTACTTGATCGTCTCCCTCACAAGAGGGTACGCACCGAAGAACTAACACACTTCAACCAACCGAGACCTTCCTATCCGAAATTCCATGTAATTCATAGTGAAACTCCAGACAAACAAGCAAGATCCATCTCCCCATTTGTTGTGGCAAAGTCTCTGACCGAAGTCTTTGGGCCAGGCTACAAGGTAACTAAGATGGCTAGCGGTGACCTTCTGCTTGGGCTACCTGAAAAACACCACTACGAAAAACTAGGCAGTCTCGCAACATTTGGCAACGTTCCAGTTTCTGTTACACCTCATCGATCAATGAATACCACACGCGGAGTCGTCTCAGAGGCAGACCTCCTTGAATTGTCCGAACGAGAACTCCTAGAAGGATGGAAAGAGCAAAATGTCACAGAAGTGAAACGAATCATCATCAGACGCGATAACAAAGAATTGCCGACCAAGCACCTCATATTAACTTTTGCATCTAGCGTGCTGCCTGCAACGATTGAAACAGGCTACATTAAACTTGCTGTCCGTCCGTACATCCCCAATCCTAGGCGATGCTACAAATGCCAGCGATTTGGCCACGGGTCGCAGAGCTGCCGTGGTCAAGAAACTTGTGCGAGATGTGGAGGCCAAGGCCACTCCTCTGATAACTGTACAATCACACCTCACTGCGCCAATTGTGACGGCGATCACGCAGCCTACTCGCGTTCCTGCCCCTACTGGAAAAAAGAAAAGGATATAATTACCCTCAAAGTGAAAGAAAACATTTCCTTCAAAGAAGCCCGTAAAAGATGTACACCTTTTCACACTACACCCTACGCTGATGCGGCGCGCCGGGGGGCAACGTCGCACCGGCCCCCGCCACTCCTTCGGCCTGCGCAGAGCGAGCCGTCGGCTGTGGCGCCTGCCCCCTTGGCGGCAGTAGCTCAGTCTACGCCGCCAACTCGCGAACAGGGACCGGCGACTTCAGGGTCGTCGGGTCTCAAGGCCTCGTCTCACCAGGCGAGGCCCGAAACCCGAACTGCCAGCCCGCGCGTGCGGGCATCCAGTGCCTCGCACGAGGCAATGGAAACGACGTTGGCACCCCTGGTGCCAAAAGATCGGCGTAGCTCCCTGGAGCGCGCTAAGAAAACTAAAAAGCCGATAAGGGGGCCCGACGACGGCCCTGCTGGTTGAGTTTCAACTTTCCGCCTAAACAACAGCCACCCCCTTTTTCGTACACACCCCAGGCAGCACGCCGCCATTGGACCGATCTCGGCCCAACGTCGGCAAATGACGGCAGCAGTATTGGCCCCACGTCGGCAAATCACGCTCGCGCTACTTTCACCCGCATCGGCCCGACGTCGGCTAGCCGCCTTTGGGCCGATGCGGGCTTGCCGGCTTCGGGCCGACGTGGGCTAGCCAGCGTCGGTCCGAGACGGGCCTGCCGTTATTCAGCCGATGATGGCAAGCCGTCATTGGGCCTATGTATGCTAGCCGATGCTGGCGCGGTGTCGGCCCCGCCGACGTCGGGTAGCCGCCGGCGTGACCGTTTACACCCGTTATTATGTTTTAGCAGTGGTGGCTTACCGTGCGTTAAGTACGGTAGTACTATGGTAGTACTGTACCGTCGTGGTCGGCACGTAGCTAGGTTATATGGAGACACCGGCGGTAGTTGCTCGATGCGTAAAGTAACTTGATCAGGCAGGCTGATACATGTGTTATAATGTGACATGGCTGCGTGCCGACCACGGCAGTTCGGTATTACTGCGGTTACTGTACTGTAAGTGAGCAGCGCTAAAATAGACTATTCGCGGCCCAACGACATTCATCGACTGCCATTGGTGCCATATTCGAAAAATGCTTCCTAATTAGAACGACTGCTCCACTGATGTCTTAGTGTGCGATTAAGACCCACAATTCTGTCGAACCATGCAAGGCCGAGAACGAAAGTCAATATTGTCTCAAACAAAACTAAATTGATGAAAGGCCTGCTGCACCAACTACGCATGCGTCTGAGAAATTAAGGAGCAACACATTTGCAAGGTGATAAACACAAATTTATTCACAGATATGAACACACGCCAGCAGTTCCGGAATAATTATGCCATAAAGGAATATCTAAACATCTATAGATACCGTAGCCAACATCTAAAACAACCCCACAGCCACCGTATTCCTCAAAAAAAGCAGGACAATCCTAATCGAGAATGGGATCAGGCGCAAAATCATAGGCGTGTGCAGGAATCCCCTTCAGAGGGGGTGGGGGGCGGGGGCGAAGGTTCATCGCGGCGCCCCCCCCTCACTCCCTATTAAGTCAATGTGTTTGGCAGACCTTGCGCCCACCTCTTCTTAAGTGACTACGGGGGCCGGCCGCCCCCCTGCCCCACTGTGCGCACGCCTATGCGACAGTCACTTCAACGTTATGCGCGGCACATTCACTATAAATATTGAAAGAACTAGAACGGGCAAAAATAGGAATAAGGATTAACGAAGAATATCTTAGCTACTTGCGTTTTGCGGACGATATCGCGCTTTTCAGTAACGACGGTGCCGAATCACGAAAAAAATTCTGGAGGTGTAAATGAAGGCAGCATTTAAGTAGAATTAAAGACGGACCCAAAGAAAAGAAAGATAATGTTAGGCGGCTTGCCGAAAAAGAGAGATTAAGAGTGGCAACTAGACTAGAAGATTGTGTATACGCGTGAGCTAATTACGAGCAGAGGAGCACCCTCCCCCCACGTTTATTAAGTTCACCAAGGAACGGTAGGCATTCGCAACACATGACTGGCAATTGAATTAGCGTTATCCTTTAAGCGGGAATTGCAATTTTTTCAGTGATATCTTAAGGGCCAAAAAGATGGATAAACTGCTGCACGCGACGCGAGAAACATTGCGAGCGGTACCACAAGATCCCATGAACTCTACATCTAAACAAGATAGACACGCACGCATTCCTAATCTAAAGGTAAGATTGTAACAGAAAGGAATCGTGCATAAAAACCACTCACGTGTGCCCGTTGGATCGCTAAAAACACGAGCGAATAAAAAATGCAAGCGCACCATATACACAAAACACGATGGTCAATAGAGAATACGCGATAAGAAGAGAACAAAAATCTGATGACACGTAACAGCAGTGAACACGCGGCCTTATATGAGGTGAGCGAGTTCAAAATGGAAGCAGGGGGCCACTGGTTTCTCGCTGCGGTGATCTCTGCCGAAAACAATGCCGGAATCCTGCCGCGTATCCGTCTCGTGCACGATTTTGACTTTCCACCACACATGTCCACACTACGCACTTCTTGAAGAATTCTGCTGGTCGGAGTGAAAAAAACCTGCTGCCGCAGCTACGATTGTCCCTCCGTCTGGACGGCTACCCTACCCTGCCTGGTCAAGCGAGTTTCGCGACAATGACGGTGAACGAGGGGAAGGAAGGGAGGTGGGGGGGCTAGAGGTTGAAGAAGACGAAAAAAAAATGCGAATTCTCCCTTCTTGAAAGCATGGCTCAGCCTACCACAATGGTGTGCGATTCCCCCAGCATGTCTATGGGCATGCCGTTTGAGAAAGGCGTTCGTGGAATTTTCAATGCATCACTTGTTGCCACATGTCGCTGCATGAAAACTTTGCGTACACCACGTTGGAGCCGCATTTTTCATCGTATTTCACGTGCCATAATAATAATTTTATGCGACTGTTTCTGAAAGCACGTGGGAAGCAATCGTTGAGCGAGATTTTTACTTGAAAAAGATATGTATGTCACAAAATGGACGGCAACGAAGTGCAAATGCGAACTGACAACGACGTGGCAAACACGTGTTTGTCAGTTCGTTAAAGATGGTCAGCGGGCTAGTTGATTTGTAAACATTCAAACGACAAAACGCGTCTTCACTTCGCCCGGCCTTTTTTGCACCATACCTATTTTTCTCAAGTAATGAACCAACTAGCTCAGCAACACGCCTTGCTGAGCTTTTACTATTTTCATAAAGTAAAATTATGTGACATCACTGAAGCAAATGCGCTTGTTACGCTTGACCCAAACACGCGCGTGAGTAAATATGTGTAAACACAGAGATCGGAAACTGTCCATGTAGTATATGAGCGCTCGCGCCACACATTCAGCGGCTGAAAGGATATAGCGCTATAAATATGATGACAGGCTCGATTTATGCACAGAATTAGTATTCACATAAAACTTCTTCCGCTAAAAGCATTCGTGCGGGAATGTTTGGGTGAATTTTGATGCTGGATACATTAGCGAAGTCGGCCGACCAGTGGCAAAAACATTTACGAAACAGAAGTACTTCGAATTTGGCCCATGAAGTTAATGGTATGTGTTATAACGTTTCAACATTTTTGATAGCGTTGAACAACTGGTCAACGAAGTGGCCATCTAATTTGAGTCAGTTATTCTTCTAAAGACCACCTTTTTTTGATAGAAAAGTGACTGTGCTAGTGATAGTTGTTAGTCATTGTCATAGCAGAAACTAATAAGAGAATGCAAGCTATTCAGTCGGCGATACTTCGCGCCCCGAGTCGTACGTGCGGCATTAGCACGGTACAATATTTGAACTTTGTTATTTGTGCTAGTACAGCAATGTATGCAGCGGTATTCTACAGCTTAAGCTACAAATATTCAAGCGCCTAATGCTCTATTGAATTACGATTGTATGCTAGGCGGGCGAGCTGCCGGGCTTCTTCGGCGGGCTAAAGGTAGAGCGGAACGTCCAGGTTATTCTCGTCACTGACGGCCGGCAGCACGGCGTCCAGCGTCGTTGAGGGGCTTCTGTGAACTAGTTTGAACGGCGTCATATGTGCGCCGTTTCTTACACTGCCGCGTTAACTTCAGGTTATGTGCGGAAGATATTATGGCGTCCCATGTCATGTGTTCGACGTACAGTACATTGCCAGCATGTCGGCGAGGGTTTCATCTACCCTATCGGTGAGGCCATTCGCTGCGGGTGATGTCCGTCAGTGACTTGTGTGGCTCTATTGCAAGATGGTTTGCGTTAGCTCTGCCGTAAAAGCCGTACTTCTGTCGGTGACGAGGACTTTTGGAGCGCCGCGACGCAGGAGGACGTTCTCAACAGGGCATGTATAACTGTCTGAAGGGAGACAAGAAAGTTCCAACATCATCGATAAGCCATTGGCTCCGCCGATGTCAGCTGAAGCACGGCAGAATGACGGCATGCTCGGCCCAATGTTGCCGGGGAAAACCATCGGCTCGGCCGATGTCGGCGAAAGTACGGCAAAATGCCGGCTAACTCGGCCCAATGTTGCCGGTGAAGGCCATCGGCTAAGCCGATATCGGCGGTAGAACAGCAAAACGCCGGCAAACTCGGCCCAATGTTGCCGATGAAAGAAGTCGGCTAAGCCGATATCGGCGGGAAGACGGCAGAAGGCCGGATAACTCGGCCCAATGTTGCCGGTGAAAGACCAACATCGGCTGAAAGGCGGCAAAGTCGGCCCTATTTTGCCGGCAAAAGTCAACGGCTCCGCCGATATCGGCGCCAGGCTGGCAACGCTGGCCCGAGGTGGGGCCGCGCACAGCCGCCGTAAAACCAATATCGGCCCGACGTTGTGTGCTGCCTGGGACAGCACTACTTTTAGTTTCATTATGAACACGCAAATTATCCAATGGAACGTGAGGGGCCTTCTCAGGAACCTCGACGATGTTCAGGAACTTCTCCACGAACACACACCAAAGGTGCTGTGTGTACAGGAAACACACTTAAAACCAATACATACTAACTTTCTCCGACAGTACAACATCTTCCGCAAAGATCGCCATGATGCTCTCGCATCCTCTGGCGGCGTTGCTATAATATTAGATAGAAACGTAGCGTGTCAGGCTCTGCAGCTGCAAACGCCCCTGGAAGCAGTGGCCGTTCGCGCTGTTATTTTCAACAAGCTCATAACTATTTGCTCAATCTATATACCCCCACACTACCAGTTACACAAACATGAATTTCAGGCATTTATTGATGAATTGCCAGAACCATACCTTGTCCTTGGCGATTTCAATGCACACAGCAGCCTGTGGGGGGACTCTCGCAACGATGCGCGAGGCCGTCTGATTGAGCAGTTTTTGTTTTCCGCTGGTGCATGTCTACTGAATAAGAAGGAGCCAACATTTTTTAGCCTTGCAAACAAAAGTTATTCATCTATAGATCTTAGCATTGTTTCACCCACTCTTTTACTTGGTTTTAACTGGGACGTCATTAAAAACCCCTACGGCAGCGACCATTTTCCTATACTGTTAAGCACGACAGAAGAAAACGAATCACCGCCACAGGCTCCCCAGTGGAAGGCTGATGCAGCTGATTGGGAGAAGTTTGGAACCCTCACCCATATCTCGTGGGCTGAAATGTCATCCTTAGAAATTGGTGCTGCTGTTCAGTTTTTTACCGCTGTTATTATTGACGCCGCCTCGAAATCTATTCCTCAATCAAGGGGTATTGCCTCCAAACGTCGTGTCCCATGGTGGAACGACGACTGCCGGAACGCTCGCAGAAGGCAAAATAAAGCGTGGGGGTTACTGCGCGACTCCCCCACCACCGAGAACCTTATCAATTTTAAGCAGATCAAGTCCCAAGGCCGGCGAACACGGCGACAGGCAAGAAGAGAGAGCTGGCACAAGTTTTTATCAGGTATTAATTCCTATACAGACGAGGCTAAGGCCTGGAGCAGAGTAAATAGGATAAGAGGCCGAAAAACACATTCTCTTCCGTTAGTAAATACAGAGGGCAACAGCCTAGAAGAACAGGCCAACTTTTTGGGCGCACATTTTGAAAGTGTATCCAGCTCTACACATTACTCCGACACGTTCAAACGACACAAAACAGCTATAGAAAGACAAAAATTAGAAAGAAAATGTGCGAAAAACGAGGCATTCAACGAACCATTCAACTCCGCTGAGCTGCAAGCAGCGCTTAACTGCTGCAACGAAGCTGCCCCAGGCTCTGACCGTGTTATATACCAAATGCTGAAGCACCTACCCTATGAAACACAGAGAACCCTCCTCTGCCTGTATAACGCTGTATGGACTTCCGGCGAGATTCCCTCCGCCTGGAAAGAGGCCATTGTAATCCCTATCCTCAAACAGGGAAAGGATCCATCTAGCGTTTCCAGTTACAGGCCTATAGCATTAACAAGTTGCCTTTGCAAAGTATTTGACAAAATGATAAACTGCCGCTTACTACATTTCCTGGAATCAAACAAAATTCTTGACCCATATCAGTGCGGTTTTCGAGAAGGCCGATCCACCACTGACCATCTTGTACGTTTTGAGGCACAAATTCGCGAAGCCTTTGTCCACAAACAATTCCTCCTGTCTGTATTCCTAGATATGGAAAAGGCGTATGACACCACATGGCGATTTGGAATACTTAGGGATCTGTCGCACTTAGGCATACGTGGCCGCATGTTAAATATAATCGAAAGTTATCTGACAAACCGCACATTCCGTGTTCGGGTTGGAAATGCTCTGTCACGATCCTTCGTGCAGGAAACCGGAGTGCCACAAGGTGGTGTACTCAGCTGTACGCTTTTCATTATAAAAATGAACTCGCTGCATCTTTGCATCCCACGAACTATGTTCTATTGCACATATGTTCATGACATCCAAATAGCGTTCAAATCGTGCAATCTCGCAATCTGTGAGCGGCAGGTCCAGCTCGGACTAAACAAGGTGTCCCAGTGGGCAGACAACAACGGGTTCAGGTTAAACCCACAAAAGAGCACCTGTGTTCTCTTCTCTAGAAAGAAAGGCATCCATCCAAATCCAGAAATTGACCTGCATGGCCAGCGGTTGCCAGTAGAGGTGGAGCATAAGTTTCTAGGCGTAATTATGGACTCTAAACTCACCTTCATATCGCACATTAAGTATACAAAAGACAAGTGCATGAAGACTATGAATATCCTAAAACTGCTGTCACGTACCTCCTGGGGCAGTGACAGGAAATGCCTGATGAACCTGTATAAAAGCCTCATTAGAACACGCCTAGATTACGGTGCCGTTGTCTATCAGTCTGCGACACCAAGCGCCTTGAAGATGCTTGACCCTGTCCACCATTTAGGCATTCGCCTTTCTACGGGCGCTTTTCGCACGAGCCCCGTGGAAAGCCTCTACGCTGAATCGAACGAGTGGTCGCTCCACCTGCAGAGATCCTACATGTCCTTCACATATTTTAAAGGTGAACGCAAACAATGAACACCCCTCATACTCAACTGTCAATGACCTATCCAGTTCAGCCTTCTTTAACAATCGTCCTACGCTGAGACAGCCCTACTCACTTCGTGTGAGAGGCCTAGCTGAGGACATGGATATTCCACTTCTTGAACACCACGTGACTGCTCCTGCTGCACAGCTACCGCCGTGGCAGTGGCAGCTTATACACTGTGATTTGTCCTTTGTAGAAGTCACGAAACGTGCCCCTGCTGCACACATTCACATGCATTTCCGTGAGCTACAGCACAAATACAGTTATCCTGAATTCTTTACAGATGCTTCAAAGTCCCAGTTTGGTGTGTCCTACGCAGCGATCGGTCCATCCTTTTCGGATGCCGGTGTTCTGAACCCTAACACAAGCATCTTCACAGCAGAGGCTCATGCGGTATTGGCGGCTGTTAACCACATTAATAAATTGAAAATTTGTCGCGCAGTTATATACACAGATTCTTTAAGCGTCGTTAAAGCCCTTAAATACTTGAAGAAGAACAAAAATCCTGTTATCGCGTCGATCTACACAGTCCTATGTACCATCTATGCATTAAAACAGCACGTTGTTGTATGCTGGGTGCCAGGGCACCGCGAGATAGAAGGAAATGTACAGGCAGATAGACTGGCTGCATGTGTCCATACAAACGTAGCCGATGCAGCCATGGCTGTTCCTGTGATGGACTTAAAGCCTCTCCTAAGAAGAAGCCTCAGAGCATACTGGCAGCGCTTATGGGACACAAGAACACACAACAAACTTCACACTATCAAACCGCAGCTTGGAAACTGGCCACCCATAGGAAAGTCTCGTCAGACCGAAGTAATATTTTGTCGCCTGCGCATAGGACACACATACAACACACACTCATACCTGTTAACCGGCGGGGACCCGCCAGCGTGCGTTAAGTGTGGTGATCCTTTGACAGTGCTTCATGTCCTGATTGAATGTCGTGAACTAGAAGGCCACCGGAAAAAGCATTTTCATTTGCCATCGCGACAGCATATTCCACTTCATCCTGCGATGTTTCTTGGTAACGAGCCGCTTTTTAACAACCAATCAGTTTTACAGTTTTTAAAGGATGTCCAGTTACTTATCATATACCCAGGTCAGCCATAGCACTGCCTCTCGTGGGAGAGGCCGCTGCTGCGGCAGAAATCTCTCAAAGCACTTGCCTCCCAGACCTTGAGTGTAAGGAGACGGGTGAGGCAGTAGTGCATGATGACCTGACCGATGAACACGATGTCCATTAGCATTGTCGATCTCTTGCATCATTGCCATAGTTTTAGCCTTCGTATATTTTACGCAATTCACAGCGACTTATTTTAGGCCACTTTACAGCCACGTTACATTAATCATGTGCATCCCGTTTGTCACTGCTACCTAACACTCATAGTCATGGCGCTCTTTGGCCAACCATGGCCCTTGCGCCAATAAACTCCATCATCAATCAATCAATCCTTTAAAGCACATGCCCGTCACTGGCTAGCTACCCATGATAACCGATGCAGCAGAGACGGCTGCACAAAAGCGAACTAGACAAATCGGCATTTCGCCACCCACTACACAGGCGTTCTCGGCTGCCCGTCACGATAATCTAATATGTAAAGCAGCCTTGCCATTTCCTATATTTCTCCTTGTTGCGTATCGCCTGGGTGGTGGTCAGGGCGACGGTGCGTAGGCGCGCGTAATCGGTGGGATCAGCTGACCGCTAAGGGCGCATTACAAGAATGACAGAATCGAGCGCGCAACACAGCGACAAAATATGGGCCTGCATTTCCGTGCGTCTTTACTGCTCGGTTTTTCAGTGCTCGGAAAACTTCAACTGCACCACACTCGGAATGTGTTTAGCAAATGCCCGTTGCTAATGCAGCGAAATACGATCAGCGCGATGCTTCTCACGCGAAGCGGCCCATACAGCCTTTGGCAACTACCTTTACATTGTCTTACGTTGACTACACCACTGCCGTCACGGTGGTCCAGTCGTTATGGCGCTCGACTGCTGACCCGAAGGTCGCGGGATCGAATCCCGGCTGCGGCGGCTGCATTTTCGATGGAGGCGAAAATGTTTGAGGCCCGTGTGCTTCGATTTAGGTGCACGTTTAAGAACCCCAGGCGGTTGAAATTTCCGGAGACCTCCATTACGGCGTCTCTCATAATCATATCGTCGTTTTGGGACGTTGAACCCCAGATATTATTATTATTGACACCACTTACGTAATCTAAACGTCAACTGACGACTAGCTCAGGGTCACAAACCTCTGTTTCAGAATAAATGCAAGGAAAGACCACACGGGCTCGTCGGTTTATGCCAAGCCGATCCGGCCGCTACAGCTGTACAATATAGCGTGATATTTTATAAACTACGCTATAAGAAAGAATAAGCTTTGTTGAAACACTTACCTAGAAGGTCTGAGTAGTAATGTCAAGCACATGCGATGTTGATCGAAGTCGATTTTCTTCACACGGCGCAAGTTCATCGGAGAGTCCTGCAAACCGCAGCGGCACAAGAGCTCCGAGAACTACAACTAAAATGGCGGCCGGTCAGTCGCCGTCGAGCTTGCGCATGCGCAGTATGCTCGGTGACATCGGTCTATTGGTTGCATATTTCTAGATTTCAAAACAAAAACATTTGATTCTGTTCCTCATGTTTTAATAATATATAAACTGTAATTCCCTGGTATGGCTCCCCCATCACTTTATTGTATTCAGTGTTATTTACAGGAACGAATGCAACATGTGGTAACGATTGGCTCATAGTCTGAATTTATTCCTGTTACTTCTGGAGTCCCCCGTAGATCTGTTTGCGAACCATTGCAGTTTCTGGTGTATATTAATAATATGGCTCAGGATTTGTCATGCAAAATACGTCTGTATGCGGATAATTGTGCCGTTTATCCCTGCATTAGGCCTTCGACTGACCACAATTACCTGCAACACAATTTTGACTGCATAACTCACTGGTGTGTGGGCTGGCAAATATCTATTAAAGTAATAGATATTTGAAGTAAGTGTCAACATGTGTCCTTCATACATAGGCCACACTTGTTTGATTATGCATTAGACATCGCACAACTACTCGAGTAACCGAGCACAAATATCTTGGTGTTTATTTCTCATCAAACACACCTTTAAACAAGCAAATTAAACATTTTACTGTAAGAGCGTGTAAAATCCTAAATTTTGTTCAACGTAATTTCGCTCAGCACCCCCCAAAATCAAATTTAATTTTAGAATGTATGACCCACATTAGAGTACTCCTGTATGGCCTGGGACCCACAAACTGAAACTAAAATGCACATGTACAAAACCGTGCTACCCTATTTGCCCTTAGTAATTATGGCTTACTTCCAGTGTTACTGCACTTAAGAATACCTAGGGGTGGGAATTATTAAGCTCACGCAAAAAAAAAGATGAGGTTATAAATGCTTTTGAAGATTTTTTCAGTATGGTTAGTATAGGTAGGGGAACCTACCTTTACTTCATATAGTATACAAGTGACCACTCTTTAAAAATGAGGGAAGCTAATTGTAGAACACCCGTCTTTCAGCATTTGCTTTTCCCGCACACCATAACCCAGTGGAATCACCCACCGCAGCGAATTTGTGGATTGTCATATAGAAGCATTGTACAGGGCATCACGTTTGAATGTAAACAGCAGGAACTTTAGTAATTTATTTGTGGTTCTGTTGTGTTAATTTTGTATTCTTAGTTGTATATTTGTACAATCATATGTAACCCTGCGCATTCCCCCGTGCAATAATGCCTTACGGCAATGCAGTGATTGAAAATCAAGAAATAAATATATTTGTCTTTTTGTTTTTGGTCTATTGTGCATTTTTTTAAGTATGTGTAACTGGTTCAGGGCATCATTCATTGCATATTTGTTTGCATAACTTACAAAATTTTGTCATGGATTGTATGATGCATTACGAAATTCGGCAAGTTTGCTAATAAACACATTGTTTCTTCATGTCCTATGTAATGCTCAAGAACGCCCTTAGGGTATCTGAATTCACGAATAATAGGTTCATAAAGACAACTGGGTTATTTTATTATGTGTGTCCTTTTCTACACACTCGCACTTGGTCTCTCTGCATTCAGTTATGTTCGTGTTCCTCCTCAAGCTTATTTTGAATTGTCCATGTTATGCTTATTTTGTTATGTACACTGTTTTATTTCATCCTCAATACAGACTACTTTTAACATAATGGTTGTAGATACCAAAGAAGTTTCTGTGCACATACACTTTCCTGCATGTTAAAGAACCCCACCGGGTCAGACGTACAAGCTAAAACTCCCTATTAAGTCCGGTCGAGCTGCTGGTGCTCACTGATCACGGTGATAAAGACCTTGTTGAAGAACTGTCATCACGTACGTGCGTTCTCAGTCATAACAGACAAGTATGAGCTTCAAAACCAACGCCGAGCGGAGCCACATCTCTTGTCGCAACTGGGGGCATCTACGGCCACAACACTGCCGCCCCCGCTTCCGCGCACACGCAGAGTTCTTGGATTGCATCTGTGGTGCGTCACATTGTAACTACCGCTGACTAGCAGTGCAGCATCGTTACGCAACTGTAAACAACTGGTTATATAATACATATGCGACTCTTGACCATATGATTGTGCGTATACCACTTCCACATTTCTCTAGCGTCATTCCGCAACGTTTCGCTGAATGTGAAAAAATTACGCCACAGTCACCATCCTGCGCATGCTTCGCATAACATCGATTCCCATGGCACGTGGGATCTGCTGCATTTTTCTGTAGCCCCAACTACGGCACACCTTAAAATGATTAGCATACAACGTGTAAATGTGCAAAATTGTATAGATTTGGGTATTTCATAAATTAATCATTGCCATTGTTAACCTTCCACACAGTGCCTACAAATTGCACTGCAAAGAAGAAGTGTGGGTCAGTTCTCACTACATTACCATGTTCACTCTGCATTATGTAATATCCAACTATAGGTTCATGTATCTAGCTTGAATGCAGGAAGCGAGACCAAAAGTGGCTAAAGCCATGTAGGGGTTGACTTACTTTTCACCACCACTTCAAAGAATACTTAAAATGCATCCTCTTCTCTTCGAAGGCGAAAACAATCATTGTCCTTTCTGTGTAACCTAACCTATTTGCATGCTCAATAACTGGAATAATTTTTTTTGCACTTAATGTATGTGTACGATGTGGTGCACACACATACATGTATATCGGCAACTTTGGCAGCTCATTAAGTTACATAAAAGGCATGGCTATGTTTCTTTCACTCAAGACAGCTGGATGTAGCCAAAGCTATAGCACAGCTTAAGTTTTGGAGGGTGTGCAACTTGATTAAGCCAAGGCATGGCATGTAGCATAAAGGACATTATACAATAAGCAAAGAACACTGATTTCTACAGTCAGATGTTTATTAGAGGATAAAAAAAAAGGTACAAACAACCATAAAGAATCGTACAAGAAAAATCTACAATAGAAAAATTTACAAAATCAAGAATTAAATTGTTAAATAACACTACCAACAAATCCACAAAATCACGATACAACAAGAAATAATCAAAACAAAAACACAAAATGAAGAAACAACAGGAAATAATCAAAACAAAACTCAAGGGAAATGAAGTTGTTACAAATAATAAAAATATTTTTGACAGGTAATATATAACTACGCCCAGAAGACTAGTCATCATCAGGAAAAGGTTGCTGTTACTGCTGTTGAAGGGAACTCTGTAAGCGCCTTGCCACAGCAAGATATTCCTGATGACGCCTCTCTTCCGCCTCCATGCGCTCGTTGTAGCACCGTTCCCGATTTTCTTCGGCTGTTTTCAAATAATTTAAAAAACCCGCAATAAGTGCCCGGTTCGGGTCTTGCCTCTGCCGTTTGGCTGGAGGGCCCTGCTGCTCCTGTTGTTGCCCCTGCTTGCTGCCCCTGCTGTTGCTCCTCCTGCTGCTCTTCTGGTTCTTCTGCTTCCAGGGCTGCACGTATTGGTGGCAAAGGGCTAGCCAGTCGCACTTCCGCTGCGTCCTCACTGGCCGTGCTTGTGCTGGGCAGCGGGCTTTGAGCAGCTGGTGTCCGGGGGCTTGGGGCAGCTGACTGGGCACTGGTGAAAATATATTGGGCAAGCCAAGTTTGAACCTTTTTAAAAGAAAAAAAAGCCTTCTGTGCTGAATACACATTTAAGCGTGACCATAAGACATTTATTCATGCATACTGTCACTGTCAACTAAGGCTATAGTAGGTCAGCGTTCATAATTTAAAAGCGCAATAGTGCGAAGTGATTAAAATGTATATTAAAATATGACTATGCATAATGCATCCAATCAGCCATGCTGTACAAACAATACGATTTCAAAAATAAAACGGACAAATAATGCATTATTGCTGCGATGCAAACATTGCTGTACAACGGGAAACTCATACACAGGCTACAGATGGCCAACTTCCACAAATCCAAAGAGAGTTGTGTAGGCTAGTATTCTGGCGCTTGCTGAAACATTTCATACCATCTCCTACCTGAAGAATGTAGAGAATAATCGTAACATACCTCTGCGCTCGTCGACGTCCTGCCCGCGCGACGTAAACAGGATTTATTAAATGCTGCCTCTCGAGGACCTCGGCCAGCTGTCTGAAAACCCAAAACAAAGCAACGGTAATGGCTACTTCTGATTGACATGGTGCTTCTTTTCATCTGTAAAAAAGTATAATTATTCGATGACACAAACATTGAGCCCATTGAATCTATTCGCTCACCTGCAAAGCAGTCGCCACAAAAGAATCGGGATGCATAATAAAAAAAAAACGTGATAACAATAACATGATCTAGGTTCATATCCTCCCCGCAGGGGCGTCTGCGAGAGCAGGCGTTTGGTGTGTAGCGACACCACGGACCCGAGCTAACGGGGGGGTTTCGACTCCCTCCCACGCCTAGCCGTGCGTGGCATTGCCGTGTCCGGGGAAACGGGGATCCTGGGGGTTGAGCCGACGCCGGGTGATTGGACCTTTAAGGCCCCCCGGCAGAGGCAACACACCTCTTTGGCCCCGGCTTCACGTAGACGGCACCCCTGGGCTGACCCACCCAGGGGAAACCGGCAGTCGCCTTTTCCTGTCTCTCTCGCCTCATCTTCGTCTTTCTCTCTCACTTTTGAACTTTCCTGTCTACTTCTCCCTTCTCGTTACTTCCGATTTTTCCTGGCGGCAAGGGTTAACCGTGTGTGGCTCCCAACCTTGGGTAGACCATATTAGGTTATAGTGACGGCGTACTGCTGGCGTTGCGCAGACTTTTCGCATGTTCTGCCACGTCCCCCTGTTGGGCTCCGTGGTGGGTGGTAGGCGCCGTTGCCGAACAAGCGACTTTTTCCATGGGACCCTCGAACCCCTCTTCCACCGATGCATCTCAATTCTTTTGGCCCAAAAACAACGACAATTTTCCGAAATACCACGTGGTTCACTGTGAACAATCATCTGAAAAAGCTAGAGCCATCTCACCTTTTCTTGTTGCTAAGTGCTTGAAAGACACCATAGGAACGGGATATAAGGCCACAAGGATGGCAAGCGGGGACCTACTCCTCGAATTAAAAGACAAGGAACAGTACCTTAATTTGTCACATCTAGTCGCGTTTGGAAACATCCCCGTCTCTGTGAGCGCGCACAGGACCATGAACACTGTCAAAGGTGTAGTGTCCGATAAGGACCTGATTGGCCTCAGCGAGCCCCGCAGGGGCGTCTGCACAAGCAGGCGTTTGGTGTGTAGCGACACCACGGACCCGAGCTAACGGGGGGGTTTCGACCCCCTCCCACGCCTAGCCGTGCGTGGCTTTGCCGTGTCCGGGGAAAAGGGGATCCTGGGGGTTGAGCCGACGCCGGGTGATTGGACCTTAAAGGCCCCCCGGCAGAGGCAACACACCTCTTTGGCCCCGGCTTCACGTAGACGGCACCCCTGGGCTGACCCACCCAGGGGAAACCGGCAGTCGCCTTTTCCTGTCTCTCTCTCGCCTCATCTTCGTCTTTCTCTCTCACTTTTAAACTTTCCTGTCTACTTCTCCCTTCTCGTTACTTCCGATTTTTCCTGGCGGCGAGGGTTAACCTTGTGTGTGTGCCCTCTCTTGGGCACATTATATTTGGTTATAGTGGCTATGTACAGCTGACGTTGGCATGCCTTATATATATATATCTAAGTGCTGTCGCGTCCCCATGTAGGGCTCCATGGAGGGCGGCTGGCATGGCTGCCGAATTCATCCATAATCTATGGCCTCAACCGCCTTTTCCAGTCCCAACAATCGTCCTCTCACAAAGAGGGGACGCACCGAAGACACTGTGAACATCTTCATGAAACCTCAAGAAATTTTTCCGCGATTTCATGTGATCCATTGCGAAACAGCTGACAAGAATGCCCGAACAATATCCCCTTTTGTTGTGTCAAAATGCCTCACTGAAACACTCGGCCGTGGTTATCAGGCATCGAGAATGGCTAGCGGAGATCTTCTCCTTGAAGTGCAAAACAAAGCACAGTATGAAAAACTGACCAAACTTGTCTCGTTCGGAAACACACCTGTCTCTGTCACACCACACCGTTCCCTCAACAGCTCGCGAGGTGTAGTATCAGACCAAGACCTGCTTGAATTGACAGAAAGTGAGCTCCTCGAGGGCTGGAGTGAACAGCACGTGACAAAAGTACAGCGAATCAAAATTAGGCGAGATGACAAGGAAATCCTGACTAAACACCTAATCGTCACATTTGGTACAAGCACACTGCCAGAACATATAGAAACAGGCTATTTGAAATTGAAAGTTAGACCATACATCCCTAACCCACGCCGTTGCTTCAAGTGCCAGCGTTTCGGTCATGGCTCTGAGCTGCCGTGGCCGTCAAACCTGTGCAAAGTGCAGTTCGCATGAACACCCTGCAGACAACTGTGTTGAAACTTACCATTGTGCAAACTGCGAGGGTGGGCACCCAGCCTACTCTCGCAGTTGTCCCTCATGGAAAAAAGAAAAAGAAATCATAACACTCAAGGTAACTGAAAATATCTCATTTAAGGAGACGCGCAGACGCCTCTCCTTTCCGCAGGGTCCTACTTTCGCGGATGTGGCACGTCAGGGAGCAGTGCCACAGAGGTTCGCGGCTGCCGCACGTACCACATACAGTGGACGGGCGGCAGCGCCATCCGCTCCCTCAGCGGAAGCAGCCCGAGCTGCCCCGCAACCAAAGGGCGTGCAGGCCCCCGGATCTGCAGGCCCAGGGCCTTCTGTGCCGTCAGAAGGCCCCAAAACTCTGACACCCGTGCGCGTAACCCGCGAGCGGGCATCCAGCGTCTCTGCCGAGGCGATGGACACAACGGCAAGCTTAACGGCGTCACAGGCGCCGAAGGAACGGCGCAGCTCGTTGGAGCGCGCCAGAAAAGAAAAAGCCCGCATCACGGGGCCTGGAAAGGGCTCTGTGACTTAAGGCTACAGCTCTCTCCGTACACACAGCACTAAGTTACACACAAAATGGATACACAAATTTTACAATGGAATGTCAGAGGCCTTCTCAGGAACCTCGACGATATCCAAGAACTCATACACGAACACTCGCCAAAAGTGCTGTGTGTACAGGAAACACACCTGAAAACAAAACACACGAACTTCCTTAGACACCACGTCATCTTCCGTAAAGACCGAGATGAAGCTACCGCATCATCTGGTGGCGTTGCCATCATAATAGATAAGAGCGTAGCGTGTCAAGGTTTGCAGATACAAACGCCGCTCGAAGCAGTGGCGGTCCGAGCAGTTATTTTAAACAAACTTGTTACCATCTGCTCACTGTACATCCCCCCTCATCACCAGCTGCACAAACCTGAGTGTCAGTCCTTAATGGATCAATTACCTGAACCATATATCGTCCTTGGCGATCTTAATGCCCACAGCCCTTTGTGGGGCGACTCACGGAGCGATGCGCGAGGGCGTTTAATTGAGAATTTTATCTTTTCCACTGACGCATGCCTATTAAATGAGAAAGAACCCACGTTTTTCAGCCTGGCGAACAAAACATACTCGTGCATTGATCTTAGCATCGTTTCACCCACCCTTTTATCTGATTTTAAATGGGATGTTATTAAAAACCCTTATGGGAGCGATCACTTTCCCATACTGCTGAGAACGCCAAAAGAAAACGAATTTTCACCCCAGGCTCCAACTTGGAAGGTAGACGGAGCTGATTGGGAGAAGTACCAGAGTCTCAGCAGTATCTCGTGGGCCGAGATTTCTTCCTTAGGAATTGATTCTGCTGCTAATTATTTTACCGCTTTTATTGTTGACGCTGCTTCAAAATGTATTCCCCAAACAAGTCGTGGTGCCTGCAGACGTCGTGTCCCGTGGTGGAACGATGACTGCAGGAACGCTCGCAAAAAGCAGAACAAAGCGTGGGGTTTACTACGTGACTCCCCTACTGCAGAGAATCTGATCAATTTCAAGCAAGTAAAGTCCCAAGGAAGAAGAACGCGCCGACAGGCTAGAAGATATAGTTGGGTGAAGTTTTTATCCGACATCAATTCCTACACAGATGAAGGCAAGGTCTGGAACAGGGTAAATAGAATAAGAGGCCGACAGACACACTCACTCCCTTTAGTAGACACAGAGGGCAACAGCCTTGAAGACCAAGCAAACTTCCTGGGCGCTCACTTTGAGCACGTATCCAGCTCATCGCACTATTCAGATACATTCAAACGGTATAAAGAGAGAATAGAAAGAGAAAAACTAGAAAGGAAATGTGCAAAACAAGAGCCATACAACGAACCATTCCACTTAGCTGAGCTGCAGGCAGCGCTAAACTGCTGCAGCAAATCTGCGCCAGGCTCTGACCGTGTTATATATCAAATGCTGAAACACTTACCCCATGAAACACAAAAAACTCTCCTGTGCCTGTACAACACTGTATGGTCTTCCGGCGAGATTCCCTCTGCGTGGAAAGAGGCCATAGTAATACCTATCCTGAAACAGGGCAAGGATCCATCCTGTGTTTCAAGTTACAGGCCTATAGCCCTGACTAGCTGCCTCTGCAAACTATTTGAAAAGATGATAAACTGCCGACTACTACATTTCCTTGAATCAAACAAACTCCTCGACCCATACCAGTGCGGATTCCGAGAGGGTCGGTCCACCGCCGACCATCTCATTCGCATAGAGGCACAAATACGCGAAGCTTTTGTTCATAAGCAGTTTTTTCTATCTCTCTTCCTTGACATGGAAAAGGCATACGATACCACGTGGCGGTTCGGAATATTGAGAGACCTCTCACACCTAGGTATACGTGGTAATATGCTAAATGTGATCGAGAGCTACCTGTCCAATCGCACATTCCGTGTTCGAGTGGGCAATGTATTGTCTCGACCATTTGTGCAAGAAACTGGAGTGCCACAGGGCGGTGTCCTCAGTTGCACACTGTTTATTATAAAAATGAATTCCCTGCGTTCGTACATCCCACGTAACATGTTTTATTCAACATACGTTGACGATTTACAAATAGGTTTTAAATCCTGTAATCTCTCATCATGCGAGTGACAGGTTCAGCTCTGTGTCAACAAGGTCTGCAAATGGGCAGACGAGAACGGTTTCCGTCTGAATCCACAAAAGAGCTCCTGCGTTCTGTTCTCCAGGAAGAGAGGCCTCCACCCCGATCCCCATATAGAGTTGCAGGGTGAGCTTGTAGCTGTTAAAAGAGAACAGAAGTTTTTAGGCATAATTCTAGACACGAAGCTCACGTTTGTTCCACACATTAAGTACATTAAGGAGAAATGCATGAAGACAATGAACATCCTAAAGGTGCTGTCCCGCACAACTTGGGGCAGCGACAGAAAATGTCTCATGAGTCTCTATAAAAGCCTGATACGCACGCGTCTAGACTATGGGGCGATAGTATACCAGTCAGCGACACCAACAGTCTTGAAAATGCTGGACCCTGTCCACCATTTAGGCATTCGCCTTTCTACGGGTGCCTTTCGAACAAGCCCCGTGGAAAGCCTTTACGCGGAATCGGACGAATGGTCGCTACATATACAAAGATCGTACCTATCTTTTATGTATTTTTTGAAGATTAATGCAAGCACGGACCATCCCACATACCCTGTCGTAAATGACATGTCCACCTGCCAGCTCTTTCAAAATCGACCCACTGTGAAAAAGCCCTTCTCGCTACGTGTGCGAGCACTAGCTGAGGAAACAGGCGTCCCATTGCTCGATCACCGCCTAATGGCTCCAACTTTACACGCCGCGCCATGGAAATGGCAGGTTATAGATTGTGACACATCTTTCGTAGATGTCACAAAGCATGCCCCACCTCTACACATCCAAATGTACTTTCGTGAACTGACACACAAATACGCTTGTCCCGAATTTTTCACTGACGCTTCCAAGTCTCACGCAGGTGTGTCCTACGCAGCGATCGGCCCATCTTTTTCGGATGCTGGTGTTCTTCACCCAAGCACGAGCATCTTCACAGCGGAGGCTTACGCAGTACTGGCGGCAGCAAAACACATTAAAGAATTAGGAATAAGTAATGCAGTCGTATATACTGATTCGTTAAGCGTCGTGAAAACTTTGAAAACTACCAGAAAGTACAAAAACCCAGTCATTGTCTCACTATACTCCCTCCTGTGTGACATTTACAGTTCCAGACAGCATGTAGTTGTATGCTGGGTGCCAGGGCACCGTGAAATCGAGGGAAACGAACAGGCAGATGCGCTTGCAACATCAGTCCATGCAAACGCTCCCCAATCATCTATAGCTGTTCCCGCAATCGACTTGAAACCTTTCCTGAGGAAAAAGCTGAGAGATTACTGGCAGCGTACATGGGACCGACAACTGCATAATAAATTACATGTCATCAAGCCCTACCTCGGTGACTGGCCATCCACATCAAGAACACGCCGCACAGATGTAACACTCTGTCGGCTACGTATCGGTCACACACATAGCACACACGCACACCTTTTGTCCGGTGGTGATCCGCCCAAGTGTGAGGGATGTGGAGAACCACTTACGGTGCTTCACGTCCTCATTCAGTGCAAAGAATTAGACGCTTTGAGAAAGAAGCACTTTCTAATACCCTACCGACAGCAATTTCCACTGCATCCTTCCATGTTCGTCGGTAGGGATCCGCTTTTTAAATATGATTCATTGCTCGCGTTTATCAACGACGTGCGTAGTTTTCATGTGATATACCGAGGAAATCCACAGCGCGACCTCTGAGTAGAGGTCGCTGCTGCGGTAGCTACACGCAAAAAGCACCTGCCTCGCGGCCCTTGGAATCAAGGGCGGTGACGAGGCACTCGTGCTTATGCCATATATCTACACCATAGCTCTATCACCACGAGCATTGCCATCCATTCCCGCTGCACACATTTCACGTCATCCCCATGATTTTAATCTTTATATGTTTTAACCGCCAAAGCGTGCGGAATTTTAGGCCCGTATACAGCCACGTAACACTATCATAGCTCACATCCTTTACATATCGTAAATCACGGGTCATTGCTACTTTTTCACCACTGTTCATGGCGCTCTTTGGCCAAGAATGGCCCTTGCGCCAATAAAACACACATATCTATCTTTGGCCTCAGCGAGGAAGAACTACTCGATGGATGGAAAGATTCAAATGTCACTCATGTCCAAAGGATCAAGATAAGGCGCGACAACACCGAAATACTGACCAAGCATTTGATACTTACTTTTGCCTCCAGCACACTACCCGAAAACATTGAAACCGGCTACGTCAAGCTTGCTGTACGACCTTTTATACCAAACCCGCGGCGATGCTTCAAATGTCAAAGATTTGGTCACGCGTCTCAAAGCTGCCGAGGGCAGCTCACCTGTGCAAAATGCGGAACGACGGGTCATTCTGTTGATGACTGCGCTGGTGATGGGACTCACTGCGCGAACTGTGAAGGTGATCACCCTGCGTACTCCAGGGCCTGCCCGGCCTGGAAGAAAGAGAAAGAAATACTCACGATAAAAGTAAAGAAAACGTAACGTTCCGCGAAGCACGACAGCGAGTTTCATCATCATTTCCAGCAAGGACATCTTTTGCCGAAGTGGTGCGACGGGGGGCAGCACCACAACGGCCTATCGCGTTTGCCCGGACCACTCGCAGCGTGCCCAGGCAAACGCCACCCGCCCCATGGTGGGAGCAGCGAAGGCTGCCCCGCCTACTCTGAATCTGACCACACCGGCGGCCACTACAAGCTCCGGCACCGTAGAGGCCAAGGAGAGCACATCGCCCTCCGGCTCGGTGGCGTCCAAGACTTCGTCACACCAGGCGAAGTCCCCACCTGCCAAGCCAGAGATCCCGGCGACTCCAGGGTCGTCGGGTCTCACGACCACGCCTCGCCAGGCGAGGTCGGACAAACAAGCCAGCAGCTCGCATACGCGGGCGTCCAGTGC
Source organism: Rhipicephalus sanguineus (assembly GCF_013339695.2). Lineage (NCBI taxonomy): Eukaryota > Metazoa > Arthropoda > Arachnida > Ixodida > Ixodidae > Rhipicephalus > Rhipicephalus sanguineus. The sequence goes on from NC_051179.1 coordinate 164,080,800, forward strand.
CTCAAACGAGGCAATGGACACAACTCCGGTGCCTCTGGTACCGAAAGAGCGGCGTAGCTCCCTGGAGCGCGCTAAGAAAACCAAAAAGCCGATAATGGGGCCCGACGACGGCCCTGCTGCTTGAGCTCCAAATTTCGGCCTAAACAACACCCACTTCCTTCTCGTACACACAGCACTACCTGACATCCAATATGGAAGCACAAATTATACAATGGAACGTGAGAGGACTGCTTAGAAATCTCGACGATGTCCAAGAACTCTTACACAAACATACACCAAAGGTGCTGTGTGTACAAGAAACACACTTAAAATCCAAACACACGAACTTTCTACGCAGCTACATTATTTTCCGGAAGGACCGGGATGATGCCATCGCGCCATCCGGAGGTGTAGCGGTTATAGTTAATCAAGGAGTAGCATGCACACATTTACCACTTCGAACTTCCCTTGAGGCAGTGGCTGTTCGAGCGGTTCTTTTGAACAAACTCGTCACCATTTGCTCTCTATATATACCTCCACATTACCAACTGCAAAAACATGAATTTCAGTCTTTAATAGATGAGCTCCCTGAACCTTACCTTGTACTTGGGGACTTTAATGCGCATAGCTGTCTATGGGGTGACTCCCGCTGCGATGCGCGAGGTCGTCTAATTGAACAGTTCCTTTTCTTTTCTGGCACGTGTCTCTTTAATAAAAAAGAGCCAACGTACTATAGCCTTGCGAACAATACCTACTCGTCCACAGACCTCAGCATCACATCTCCATCACTTCTGCCCCTTCTAACATGGAAAGTCATTAATAATCCCTATGGAAGTGACCATTTTCCTATAGTTCTGAGCACCCCAATAGTTAACGAATGTCCTCCACAGGTTCCCAAATGGCAAATTGACAAAGCCGATTGGGAACAGTTTCGTAAAATGGCTCTCTTAAGTTGGACCAACATGCGTGCTTTAAGCATAGATGAAGCTGTAGACTACTTTACAGCTTTTTTGATTGATGCCGCAATGAAGTGTATCCCACAAACAGCTGGACTGCCCGGCAAACGACGTGTGCCATGGTGGAACACTGAGTGTCGAAACGCGCGCAAAAAACAAAATAAAGCATGGAAGCTGCTTCGGGACTCGCCGACAGCCGAGAATCTGGACAGTTTTAAAAGCATTAAGTCACAAGGCAGGAGAACTCGCCGACAGGCAAGAAGACAAAGTTGGCAGAAATTTTTATCGGGAACTAACTCATATACACAGGAGGCTAAAGTCTGGAACATGGTTAGTAGGGTAGCAGGCCGACAAGCGCATTCACTTCCCCTAGTAAACACACAAGGTGACAGTTTGGAAGACCAGGCGAACTTCCTAGGTGCACACTTCGAACAGGTGTCCAGCTCGTCACACTACACGGAAGCTTTCCAACGACACAAAGCAAAAATCGAACAACAGAAACTAGAGCGCAAATCCACAAAACACGAGGAAGCATACAATGAACCTTTCGGCTTAGCTGAGCTACAGACATCGCTGAACTCATGCAATAAATCCGCCCCAGGTTCCGACCGTGTTGTATATGAAATGTTGAAACACCTGCCTTCTGAAACCCAAAAAACCCTCCTTTCCCTGTACAATGCTGTTTGGTTTTCCGGCGAGATCCCCTCGGCCTGGAAAGAAGCCATCATAATTCCGATTCTGAAGCAGGGTAAGGACCCATCCTCAGTATCCAGTTACAGGCCAATAGCCCTAACAAGTTGTCTGTGCAAGGTTTTTGAAAAAAATGATAAATCGGCGGCTTCTACATTTCCTCGAAGCCAGCAACTCACTTGACCCATACCAGTGCGGTTTTCGAGAGGGTAGATCTACCTCTGACCACCTTATCCGTATCGAGGCACAAATTCGCGACGCTTTTGTTCACAAGCAATTCTTCCTTTCGGTGTTCCTCGATATGGAAAAGGCCTACGACACCACATGGCGATTTGGAATATTAAGAGACCTATCCCACTTAGGTGTCCGAGGAAAGATGTTGACCATAATCGAAAGCTATTTGTCCAATCGCACGTTCCGTGTTCGAGTGGGTAATGTCTTGTCCCGAATATTTGTCCAGGAAACTGGAGTGCCGCAAGGTGGTGTTCTGAGTTGCACACTTTTTATTATAAAAATGAATTCCCTACGTCAGTGTATTCCACGGAATATGTTTTATTGCACATATGTTGACGACGTGCAGATCGGTTATAAATCTTGCAACCTTTCAATGTGCGAGCGGCAGGTGCAACTTGGTTTAAACAAGGTAACCAAATGGGCAGACGAGAACGGGTTCAGCCTGAACCCGCAAAAAAGTACTTGCGTATTATTCTCAAGAAAGAGAGGCCTACATCCCGACCCAGACATTGATCTGCATGGTCAGCGGCTACCTGTGAAAACGGAGCATAAATTCCTCGGCGTAATTCTAGACACGAAACTAAGCTTCATATCACACATAAAGTATATAAAGAACAAGTGCATAAAAACCATGAACATTCTAAAGGTACTGTCACGCACTACGTGGGGTTGTGACAAGAAGTGTCTGATGAATCTTTATAAAAGCCTCATACGCACGCGCCTAGATTATGGGGCGATAATATATCAGTCTGCGACAGCAAGCGCGTTGAAGATGCTTGACCCTGTCCACCACTCGGGCATTCGTATTTCTACGGGTGCTTTTCGCACCAGCCCCGTGGAAAGCCTCTACGTCGAAGCAAATGAGTGGTCGCTCCACCTGCAGCGATCTTACATGTCTTTTTTATATTACCTCAAAGTGAACGCAGACAAGGAACACCCATCACACCCCACAATTAATGATTTATCTAGTTCTGCCCTTTTTGACCACCGTCCTTCGATGCGACAGCCCTACTCACTTCGTGTGAGGGGCTTAGCTCAGGAAACGGGTGTGCCACTTTCCGAACACTGTCTATTGGCTCCCGCTGCACAACTACCGCCGTGGCGGTGGCAGCTTATAGACTGCGATCTTTCTTTCATGGAAGTAACGAAACACGCGCCTATTGCACATATCCGTACATACTTCCTTGAACTACAACACAAATACACTTGTGCAGAATTCTTTACAGACGCCTCAAAGTCCAATACTTCTGTGTCTTACGCAGCCGTTGGGCCATTCTTTATGGATTCCGGTATTCTACACCCTGAATCAAGTATCTTCACGGCAGAAGCTTACGCGATACTTGCGGCCGTTAAACACATTCAACAATTAAAACTACAAAAGGCAGTGATTTACACAGATTCTCTAAGCGTGGTAAAAGCCTTAAAAACTCTGAAAAGACACAAAAACCCCGTCTTTGTGTCGCTGTATTCTCTTTTAAGCACGATATACGCACTCGAACAACATGTCGTAGTGTGCTGGGTGCCAGGGCACCGCGAGATTCAAGGCAACGTGTTGGCGGACCAGCTAGCAGCATCCGCCCACGAAAACAGTCACAACACATCCTTAGCTATTCCCCCACTAGACCTAAAACTCTTCCTGAAAAGAAAGCTCAGAGCCTTTTGGCAGACCACATGGGATATGCATACACGAAATAAGCTACACGTTGTCAAACCGCATCTCGGTAACTGGCCGCCAGTATCAAAATCACGCCACACAGAAGTTACACTCTGCAGACTTAGGATCGGTCACACATACAGTACACACACACACCTTCTGTCCGGTGGCGAGCCACCTTTATGTGATAGATGTGGTCAGCCACTCACTGTCCTTCACGTCCTCATTCAGTGCAAGGAACTCGATGCTATCAGAAAAAAGCACTTTTTATTACCCTACCGACAGCAATTTCCACTTCATCCTTCAATGTTCATCGGTAGGGACCCGCTTTTTACATATCAGTCACTGTCTGCTTTTTTAAACGATGTACAGAGTTTTCATGTCATATATCAAGGTGAACCGTAGCACGGCCTCTAAGCGGAGGTCGCTGCTGCGGGGAATACATTAAAGATAGCACTTGCCTCGCGGCCCTTGGGCTCAAGGGCATTGACGAGGCATTCGTGCTGATGTCATATCTTCAGTTTTATTCTTGCGACCACTTGTCATTCATTCCACTACACATATTTCACGTCACTCTCATGATTTTAATGTATATATATATATATGTTTTACCCGCCTTTAGCGCGAGGAATTTTAAAGCCCTTATACAGCTACTTAGCGCAACCATTGTTCTCATCCTTTGTCCCATGAACTGGCGCTCTTTGGCCATCTCTTGGCCCTTGCGCCAATAAACACCACATATCATCATCATACCGGCAGCAATTTCCATTTCATCCTTCAATGTTCATCGGTAGGGACCCGCTTTTTACATATCAGTCACTGTCTGCTTTTTTAAACGACGTACGGAGTTTTCATGTCATATATCAAGGTGATCCGTAGCACGGCCTCTAAACAGAGGTCGCTGCTGCGGTGAATACGCTAAAGACAGCACTTGCCTCGCGGCCCTTGGACTCAAGGGCATTGACGAGGCATTCGTGCTGATGTCATATCTTCATAGTCTTATTCTTGCGACCACTTACCATTCATTCCACTACACATATTTCACGTCACTGTCATGATTTTAATATATATATATATATGTTTTACCCGCCTTTAGCGCGAGGAATTTTAAGGCCCCTTTACAGCTACTTACCGCAACCATTGCTCACATCCTTTGTCTCATGAACTGGCGCTCTTTGGCCATCAATTGGCCCTTGCGCCATTAAACACCACATATCATCATTAGGTTCATATCCTACTGCCGTGCATGAAAGAAGAGAGTTTCAAAATATATATCTTACTCTTGAAATTCTCAGGTCCTCCTGTTGTTTCCTGAAATGTTGTTGTGCTGTTTGACGATACGGTACTTTTTTTCGAGGACCCTCCATTTATTCTCATCTTGATTGGGCAGAATTTCGCAGCCGAATTCCAAGTTAATTTGATCCGAAATTATTTGTCACATTTGCCTTGTGGTTTTTTTATTTCTGATGTCAGTCGGATATTTTTCGACCAAATCAAATAAATATAAGACTCGCGCTTCGGGCCACAGCTCTTCCGGGCGACGTTCCAGAGGGCCATGTGGCGCAGGATCGTCCGCCCTCGGTTCAGGAGAGTCATGGGGCGTAGCATCCTCTGGCCGCTCAGGAGAGCCATGCGACGCAGCACCCACCGTGACATGGGTCACGTCTACGCGAAATGGTATGCACCCTGCAATAGAAAAACCGTAGTAAAACCTTGGTGATACGATCATGGCTCGCACGAATTTCAGGGTGATACGAATTTTTTTTTGGTTCCGGTCAAGGCCTATTTGCCTGCAATGCAATGGAGTACGGATGTTGTCAACCGATTTTCACCCCACGACGTTTAATACGAACGTACGACACCGCGCAGGTAAGAACAGGTGCTCCCGCGCTGTCGCGGAAGACGCGACAAGGACGCGCGGTCGTAGGAACACAAGCGCGGACTTTCCCGCCGCGCTGCCACGCGCGTTGTTGCCTCCGCGATGTGTAAAGTAGGTGTGTAAAAGCCAGGCCAACATGCCCACCAATCTTTAGTCTCCATTTTATAGCTTACCGAGCGTCTTCTTAACGGAGTGCCGACAAGATTTCAAAGGAAAGATAACTTGTGGGATATATTTGTGTGGACACACACGCATTGTGTAAGAAATATCAACGGATACTTTAGCCTAGAACATATTTAAAATTAACTTTAAAGTGCGTGTCGCGCCACTGCACGCGAATTGCACCTTCGGTTATGATGTGAACAATCAACCGCCCCCTACGTCAAGAGTTTTGTTGGCTGCCACAATCCTCGCGAGCGCTCTCTCCTAGCAGACCTTTCCGACGGAAAGAGGGGGGCAGACTTGGAAGGGAGCACAAAGGCTGACTTCCTTGCCTCGGGAGTGCATTTTTGGCGGTCATGCATGTTTACAATGCCTCAGAGGCAGGAGCGTAGGAAGTATTTTTCAGGGGGGGGGTTACCTCCTTGATCTGAAGTCCGGGCCAGGCAGGCAGGTGTGGTCGAGTAA